>NC_133394.1:62054025-62354025 GCF_047511655.1 Castor canadensis
CCCAAGGGTATGCTTTATAATCAGTTAGGGGATTCTCAATGCAGTAAGGTTAACAAGATTAACCATTAGACAGGCATGGTGTCAAAGGCCTGTAATCTAGAACCGTTAAAGTTATCACAAGACCCTATTTGAAAAACAAACTAAAACATAATGATTGGGTGCGTGTCTCAGGTAGTAGCATGCTTGCCTAATTAGCGTGAGATCCTGAGTCAAACCACAGTACCACAAAATGGAAGGAAGGAAGGGAGGGAGGAAAAGAGGGAGGGATGGAGGAAAGGGATAATATCTTAGGTACTAGATACAAATTCCTTTGATATACACAGATTAAACGTTTCATTTAACTTCCCTTTTCCAGCTGATGATACTTTTTACTGATTTATTGCAAGCTAAAAGACAAATATATGTATGAGTTTTATGTAATCTCAGAATTATGCCTCAATCTTAAAGTGATAAACAATTTTCCATCATTTAATTCTCTCATGTATAGAACTGTTCTATTCTCTGAATGAAAAAAGGAAGATGTCTTTAAAACTACCTGATACCATTCTCAGTCTGATAAATATTTTTTTTTAATTCTGTATTTCAGGCCCTGCTTGATACTCAGAATCTTCTGCGTGCACAAATCACAAATTTTACATTCAACCTGGGATTTTCAGGGAAATTTTACCATACAGGTAAGAAAAGAAGATTAACTGTACTCATAAGGGTCCTCTGGTCACTCTATTTAAAATTGTACAACCCTCTTACTCACACTTTCTTACATTCTTTACATCCTTCCCTGGTTTTTCTTCATGTCATTTAACTCCATTGAACTTAGTATTTTTAACCTTTAGAAAATGTTAATGGTTTGAAAGTTTATGGTACTATCTAATGCCTTTTTAATTGAACTATAATCTACATATATAAAATATGTAAGTAACAAATGTGATCTTCAGTGAATTTTCAGAAACTACATAGCTGTGCAACTCATAACAGATCAAGAAAGAGAACAGTTCCTGAATCCCTCCGCCTTGCACCTATTAACACTTGCTGGCTTCTGTTAAAGAATACCACTATCCTGACTTCTAACATCTTGTTAGTTTTGCCTGACTTGAGACAGGTGCTAAAGGATCCACCTGCACTCATATTTTTTGTTCATTATTTTGGTTTAATAAATACTGTTATGTATATGTTGTCATTCTTTCATTTTTCACTTCTGTGTATTATTTCATTGTTTGAATATACTAACATTTCTTTGTCCATTACACTCCAGTGTGGTTTGTTGGATTTCCAATGGCTTTTTGAATAGCCATTGTAAACATTTTTCTACTACCTTTCAGAGGACTTAAGTTTTCTTTTTTCTATTGGTTATCAGCCAGGAGTGGAATTGCTAGCATGGCATACATATGATAAACTTTAATAGAAAATGTCAACTAGCTTTCCAAACTGGTTTAACCAACTTATATCGCAATAGTCTGAGTGATACTCCTGTGGCTCTACAACCTGGCACTATTTCATCCTGTTTTTCTTTTTAATTTTAGTCTTTGTGGAAGGCATATAGAAATATCATTTGATGGTTTTAATGTGTATTTCTCTGAAAAATAGCAAATGAGTTTCTCTCAGAGGTTTCTTAGTTATTCTGGAGATTCTCTTTTGAAAAGCACTTTTTTTCTATTTTCTGGTTTTTATTTTTTATTTTATTTTATTTTATTGTTTTTACATTTACTTACCTGTATACGTTGTTTTGACCACCTCTTCTCTTCCCCAGCCTCCAAGCTGGTTTTTATTATTGATTTGTAGAAAGTCTTTATATATTCTTAATGAATGCTTTCTCAATTATATGTGTTGCAAATAGGTTCTCTCACTGCCTAGCTTTTCTTTTCTTTTTCCTATTGGTATTTTTGAACAAAATATTTCATTTTAATGTTGCCCAATTTATTATTTCTTTTCTTTATGGTCAACTTTTTGTGTCTTGCTTAAGAAATCTTTGCATATCATAGATCATGAAAATATTTTTCTACCCTCTTAAAATTTATAAATATGTGTTCCATCTGGAATATTTTTTGTGTATGTATCAGATACCTTCTCCTTAACGTAAAGTTATCCAGTTAGCACCAAGCATTAGAAAGGCTGTCCTTTCCCACTGCACTGTGGTGTCATCACAAATTAGATGAACATATCCATGTGGACTCTTGCTGGATTTCCTTTCCTGTTTGTTGGGTCTATTTGTGTCCATCACAATGTCTTATTTGCTGTAACTTCATAATTAATAATAATATCATGTCTTCAATAATAATTCCAATTTCGTTCATCTTCTTCAAGATTGACTTGACTATTCTTGGCCATTTCATTTTCATATAAATTTTAAGAATCAGCTTGCCAATATCTGAGAACAATTTTTGCAAGAATGTTGATTTAGATTGAATTAAACCTATAGATTAATTTGTAGAAATTGGCATTTTAAATGTTACATCTTCAAGTACTTGGATATATTTAGGTCTTCTTTAGTTACACTTATTAATTTGTTAGTATAATAGTGGTGTATTGTTTTTATTTAATTTTCCACTCTTTTGTTGATGGCATTTAAAAATACACTGATTTTGTGCATTGATGCTGTATCTAGTAACTTTGCTACATTTAGTTACTAATTATATAGTTTATCTATTCATTCTTTTACATGTTCTACCTATGCTATCATGTAATTTGTGAATACTGGCATTTTTATTTTTCCTTTGCTGACCTTATGAATTTTGTTTCTTTTTGTGGCTGATTGCACTGACTCTGGCTCAGATCTTGAGAAGTTTATTTTATTTTATTTTTGAAACATGTCTGGTTATATAGCCCAGGTTGGCCTGAAGTCATGAGTCTCCTGTCTCAGCTTCCCAAGTAATGGGATTAGAGGCTTATGCCACCATGCCTAGCCTCAGGTCAATTTTAAATAAAAGTGATGATGGTAATATCACTTATTCTTCACTTAGTGGGAAATCTTTCAATAGATTTCTTCTTGTTCTCAAGAGGAATCTTGCAATAAAATATTTTGTAACTACTCTATTATCTTAAGGACCCTCCCTTCCTTCCCTAGGCTACTCAGAGTTTCATTATGAGTGAGTGTTGAAGGGAGTTTGTTTTATAATTATTTCATTATCTCTTCTTATACTAAAATGGATTTCCCATGAAACCTTTATTATTGTAATAGCAGAAATTATAACAGTGTCTATTAAAAATGAATTAATGAACAAATGAGCTAGTGGTAGTAAGATCACCTTGAACTGTAAGTAGCTACATGGAACAAGACCACCATATGAAATTTGACCCTGCTGTGTTGCAAAAGAAAAAAATCACTCTAAAATATTAAGAATAATTTTCAAAACATAATCTGTTCAAATATATTTTATCTTATCTGAGGATAGCTGAATACAATAGTATTGAATGAATCAGGCAATATTTCAGAAGTTAAAAGAAAGATTACATATAGTTATATATCCTGTAATGACATAGTCTTCAGTCATTAAAAAGCAAATATTATCTTAAATGTAACTGATAAAGAAGGAGCTCTTGAGATTAGAACATGCTACAACTTGCATGAAAATAAAAGGGGATGGAATCTACGTAACTATGGGAAACTTATTTTAAAGTTTATAAAACTAAGAGTGGTTAAGTAATGTGGTCACTGTCACACAGCTATTAATACAGACACTGGATATCTATGCAAGGATTCATAATGAACTAGTTTTAGCGGGTATCGATGAAGAAGATAATTTGGGGATTGAGTATCAGAGATGAAAAGGAGTTACTTTCATGTATTACTTTTGTACTTCTTGTATTTTATGTCATCTGTACATGTGTAATCTAAACAAGTATGCAAATAATTTTTAAAACTGATATACTCAAACAAGTTTATCAAATAGTTTTCTATAACTTCAAATGCTTTTCAATTTTTAATTTTGTAATATGGACATGAATTATTTCATATTTATTTAATGGTCTTCTTCAAGGGTTTAATAAGTTTCCCTGGTGAGAATTCTACCTATATACAAAATCAATATAATTTTCATATGCACATTAGTAACTAATAGTAATTTCACTTTTAGATAGAAGTAATATTGCATTTCTGTAGTAAGTGAATTTCTGTTTGTTTCCATGGCAGTTAGAGAGTCATGAGACTTGGCTCAGGTATATTCATGTCACTTGATGTATAATACATACAATGTATATAGTCATACAACTACATGTCTTTGGTTATTGATTTGTTTTTGTTTTAAGAGTAACTTAATGTAAGAAATTCTAAAAGACTTAGTCCCCTGAATTACTTAGATTACTATATAAAATACATTTTTTCTATTTTTAAGGATTAACAATTGGGAATCTCATAATCATAATTTAACTTTTTCTAATGATCAAATAAGCTGCTGTTCTTATGGTAATCTCAATTATGAAAGCACAATTTGATAGCTATTGTAAAGTAATTCTAACTTTACTTAGAGTAAAGTTCTACTACCTTGGCATAGATACATGAAATGAGAACTTCCTCTTTATGTGTAGAAGTTCCATCATCTTTCTAGCAAAGTTAAACCCATCATACTACTAAATTTTATGATAGGGAGCCCCAAGAACTTAATAAAATAAAAGAGTGCCCTAAACATATACTATTTTCAATTGATTATTTTAATAATTATTTATTGATTATTTTATATTCTTTGACATTCTTTGAAGAAAAGAAAACTAACATGCAGATGAGGAATCATCAGGGCAAGATCAAGAACAAACAGAATATTTAGACTGTTTGAGAGATGGTGTGTTAGACTTTTCATCACTGTGACAAATACAAACACATGACACTGGCATGCTCCCAGTGACTTTCTTACTCCAAAACCTCCCAAAATCATGCCACAACTGGGGATCAAGCCTTTAACACATGAGTCTATGGGGACATTTCATATCAAACCATAACAGAGAGTCATTATAGGAAGAACCATAGGAACAAAATCAAGACAACCCAAACTCACCCAAGAAATACAAGGAAAAACTCCTGGCACCTGAGTTATCTTCCTGCCAAACACTGAATGCTAGAAAATGACTCCAGCTGTCCCTCTCCTTCATGTTTATCTCTTAAAGACTTGACCTTTTTTTTTTTTACTTAAGTATGTCCCACAGCCTTACAATAAAAGTGCTCTCTCTGTATAAGCCAGAGAAAATGGAACACAGGGAGAAGCTAAGGTTAAGTTTGAAGGTTCTTGGTATCTGTATACTATGAAAGCTTCTAGAAAGCTGTAGCTGGTGTTGTCTGGGACTAGAAAAAAATAATTTTTGAGTGGGAAGAGATAAAAAATTTAATTGTCAGTCTTTCCAAATTAGTTATTATAAAATTTAATTGAAGTACATGGTCTTCCATTCTAAATGAATAATTCTTTTTACTATTAAAAAAATACCTTTTTAAAAATTAATTCTTAAGGACAGAGAAAAGCAGTAGTGTCACAATAGTTAAGACTTTATTCCAGGAGAAACCTTTATCTTCTTTGATTAATTTTAACTTTTGAAGAGTTAATGCATTTTTGTGAGAAGTACATGAAAATAAAAATCAGACTTCCCTACTAATGAGCAATAACCATATTCATATACATTTCCTATACCTTTCCATTGACTACTAGGAATATTCCCTTGTTTTCTATATAAAAACAAACTTAGAAGGGCCCCAGGTCAGAGAGTTAGTTAGGTACCAAAAATAAGACTATTTTAACACTAAACTAATCAGAACCCATTTTTTGATATTTTTTATTGTTGCGATGGGTTGGGGGTACATTGTGGCATTTACAAAAGTTCTTACAATAGAACCCAATTCTTATGCACAAGAGAAATTGAACTTTTGCAATTTAATTGGCAGTCCTCTAGTAGGGAAGCCAAACGGCAAAAGATTCTAGTTAGTAAGGCTGGTGTATTTCACTAAATTACTAAGAAATAAGAGTTGTCTGGAAGGTTTAATGACATCACGGATTAACTAACAACATGAAAGAGCAGTGTGATAATGAATTAGTAAATATCAAACTTATATCTAGACTACATTTGGTCAGCAAATGATAGCTAAAGACACTGAATTTAAAGTTGCTAATCTAAACGAAATTCAGGTCTTTCAGCTCTTATGAAATAACTTAGGATAAGTTATTTCATCTCTCTAAAGACCAATTTCCTTAACCTATACAAGGAAGTTAGTAGTGGCCTTTACTTCTTAAGGTGTTGCAATAATTAAATGAAAGATGAAAAACTCTTGACCAAGGTAAAATCTCAGTAATGGTTTTAAAGATAATAATACCACAGAAGGAAATAATGCAGGTAAAATACCACTGTTGTTTAAACATACATATAATAAAATAAATTAAACATTGCAATAAATTTATGAGGTTTAAGTATATTTTTTACAACTTAAGGAATTTGATCTCTGGTTTTTCTGTCTTCCCCCAGTTCTGACAAAGGAGGCAAGGACAATCCAACCATGAGCATTTCAACTTTTTTTATCATAGTGTTTAAAGTAATAAGCAACAGACATTTGTTCACAAGATAATAATTCTGATTTCAAACATCCCTGAAGTAGAATTAAAGAAAATAAGATTAATTAGAGCTATTAAGAAAAAAGGAAAGACATAAATTATGCCTACCATGAATTAAGATAAATCTGACAGAAGGCAGACATCATTTTCCTACCTCCCGGATGATTCCAATGCATAAATGTTTTTATTGCAGATTTCATTGTGATAGTCAAAAAAGGGTAACACATACTTGAGCTATCTTCCTAAAGAACCCTGAGATCAGTTGTTCTGTCATGATAAACTCTGAACAAAGTCTATTTAGAAAATGAATGAAGGAGAAATTAGTGGATAGATGCAGGGAAGGATAGGAGTTATATATGACAAGGAATCAAGCTTAGGAGCAGAAGCATGGGAGACTTTTCATAAACTAGTGAATTTCAGATCACTTTATCACAATCTCATTGCTGGGGAGGTGGAAGTCAGGAATGAATTGACTACTGGGAAATGCCAAGAGACTTCTGCCTATTTTCAGTGTGAAAACTGCAACAAATAACTGACTTAAATGATATCGTGTGCTGAGGGACACAAATGAATCATGAAATTATTTTGTTGTGACTGCACATACAACCATGTCAAAATGATTTACTACTGAGACTCTCACACTCCTTTTGGCAGGCATATTCTCATGATTACATTTGCTACTTGCCCCCATTCTCTCCAAACTACAAATTGTACAAAGATGCTAAAAGTTAAGAGTGCTGATGTTCCTGGGAATGGTTACATATTTCCATCTCCACAATGATGTTTATATCCATGTTGAACATTTTTAGAATGTTTGTCCTTTCTCTGGTTGCTCCCTAACAGATTTTCCTTTGCTTCATTTTATGTTCAAAAGCTCAACTATATGTAAGATAATATAAATGGTGTCTTATAAATACCACATATGATATCATAGCATGTATGATATGTACATATTTCAATATAGACAGATAGATGATGATGATAATAGACAGATAGATAGATAGACAGATGTAATCTCAATTAACTGAATAATAATTTTCCCCTGCAGGAACTCAAGAGGAAGATGAAGGAGATGACTGTCTGTTGGGGTCTGTGGATGAATTCTGGTGGTTTCCGCACATGTGGAGTCACATGCAGCCCCACCTCTTCCATAATGAGTCATCTTTGGTGGAGCAGATGTTTCTCAACAAAAAGTTTGCCTTAGTAAGTACCTTACTTTGACTACTGCATTGAAGTAGCCTATATTGACTAGAGAAATAACAAGGTTTTCATATTAAAAACTTCCTTGAGACTTTGGCATATTGGCCCTCTCTAAGCAGCTTTTCTCTCTGATCATTAAGAAGATCTTGGGATTGCAGTCTTTCAGTTTGAGGCTCGTGAGCATGTATTGGGTGCTTATCACCATGTTAATGCTTTAAGGGGTCTAATTTTAAGAGACACTTCACAAGATGCAAAACTGTTACTGTAACACTATGGACAGAGCTCATAAGACTTATCTACTGTCCAGAAAGAGCTTCCTACTGCACTAGGAAGGCAGAATATACACATTGATCAAATCTCCAACAAAATGAGATAGTCCATGATTTAGTGTCAAACTGTAAATACAAAACTCTTAGTTCAGAGAAAGAAGTGTCATTGGGAGTGGTAAGGGATGAGTTCTTGTGGAAATGCCATTGGGTACATCCTGAAATACCAGTAAAATTTATGTGTTGGGATAAACTGGAGTGAAATAAGACTAAAGTAAAATACCAGGAAAGAGACCATAAAGTGGTCACAAGACAATGAAGACTCCATCTAGGAAATGAAAAGATATTCCAAACATACATGTTATATGGATAGAACATTTGGTTGGCTTAAGTAAGGCATATTGTTTATACTGAAGGGTTTATGATTTGGACCAGGGGAATTCACAGTAAAAGTTTTAAGTTTGAGTAGTTCACCTTTGTGGTACTATAATCAAAGTTATACAAGAAGGTATTAGAATTCATAAACTCTATTGTTCTTTCTTAAAGACATAAAAAATCAGGAGTTCATGCTTGTTTTTTAACTTTAATCTACTCCCCAAAATAAACATTTTAGAGGGCATCCTTGTTATGGATTGATATCTTGTACAAAAAGTAAGAATAGGGTTTGTCTAAACTTATATCATGAAACAAATTACAAGCTCCTATAAGATGAAGAGTCACCTTTTTTCCAAAAAACTAAAGATAGTAAATAGCATATAAAATTGGGCAATTTGCAATAGGACTAAAAATTCTATCTCAGTACAGCAAGCATTGATTCTGTTATCTGCAGAAGTTTAACACTGCTGATTTTAAAAATATTAATCACCAAGTGATGATGTGGAGATTACTTGTGAAGTTGCTAAGTAAATCCGTAACGAAAAAGAGAAAGGAATTTGTGAGGGAAGAAAATATGTAAATATAGTGAGAGAAGGCAGGAAGGTTTGTTATTTTTGTTGCTGTTTTGGTAGCCTTCAAAAATAGTTTATCAGAGCAAGTTTGATAAAAAGACAAGTCATTCACTGTTTTATCCCTTACAACTCAAACAGTATTTAGAAAAATAGATGTTCTATTATCATGTGAGTGAGTCAATGGATGCCAATATTGTGTTCATATTTAAAATTTTTAATACTTGAGAGCAAATATGGTAAGAATATGAGTTACATGTTTTTTTTACAATTTCATCATAAACTGAAAGAATAATTCTAAATCAAAATCTGAATTGATTTGATCTGATAATCTTATAATCTGATAATTCTTATCCTCCTAATTCAAGTGCAAGCAGAGATTGCTTAGGAATGTCATTTCTAACTATATGATGACAAACCAGATTATGGTGCTTGAGGCAGCAGAGAACAGTCATGGAGGATGAAGATCCTCATCTTCAGAAATAAGACTAAATGTATCTTTAATGTTTAATCAAATATAAATCAATGGATTTTTTATTGGTCAAGGGAAGATAGATAAGGAAGAAAGACTGAGTCCTGGATTAGCTAGTCCCCAGCCATTACAACATAAAAGAGAATGTATACGTAAAGCATTTAGAGCAGCAGTTAGCACATAACTTTCAGTAGATGGCAGCTGTTATTTTTATTATCGTTATATTTAATATCATAAAACTATCATCTTCAATTTTTGCCTGGGCTCTTGAGTTGTTTAAAGTAACTGGTAATAGGGACAGAATCTGTACGTTTAAAAGTTTGTTTTGTATTGATATGATTTCCTTAATGTGAATTTTATACAATTTATAAACATGCATTAGCTAAGACTTACTTACCATTAAGGCATTAGAGCTCCAAATTGCATTGCAGCTAAATTTAAAGGTCTAATAAGAAAAGACCAATTGTTTAAGTTTCTCTATATTTTGTGTTAGTTCCTTCATTTCTCACAATATTTCTGTATTATTTCCTATATTTCTTTATAGGTATAATTATTTTTCCTTTATGTATGAGAATCACAGAAATATAGTAACTACTTTGTGACAGAATTAAAACCAGAAATTCAAGTCTTGTGATTCTACATAAACTGTGCCACTTGGGTTTCCCCACTAGCCTCTTGGACCCAATTCACAGGTTTAAGTGTAGATTTCCCTACTTATTGGTAATCCTGGCAATATAAGAGAAATGGAGAATTTGAGGTAGAAGTTACAGAGCAACTTTTCCCTTGGATTTCTAGAGTAACTTTCCACATGATTGAATATTATTTACCAGTTGATATAGAAACTACTCCAATTCAGCTGAAACTATTCTGGAGGAAACCCTTCGCTGTTACATTCCTAAATTAGTTTATATCCTGCTTTTCTCCATCAGATTGGAGGCTCTCGATTTTTAAATGAACATAAATGTTTCCCAATGAAAGAACATTCAAAGAAGCATTGGGCTGCCCTCAGAACAAATAGGTGTTCAAACCAAGGATGAAGGTCATGGATGCAATATTCAAATGGGTGATTGAGTTAAAGAATGTTTAAAGTCTCCTTCCAACTAAGAATCTGAGACTATGATCTGAAACTCTAGGCCCTACTTTCACTATCTATAGCCAAACACCTGTCATTTTCATTGAGTATTGAAAATTACTTCTGACCTATTATCCTCTTGCACAATGTGGTCACATGCAACTCACAGAGGAATTTGATGCCCATTTAATTTAGCTTTCAAAGCTCTGTCTAATAACTTAGTATGGAACATTAAACAAATTGCTTAAGCAAACTTGCATTTGATGATTGCAACTATCAAAGGGAATGCAGCTTTAGAGTTTGATTTTTTCTAAAAAAAACTTAGTTATCAAATAAGTACTAGCTCCAGAATTGAACTGAAATTTTAAATGGAGACTTTTTTTGAAAGGTACCATCTCTGAAGTAAAGATTAATTTTACATTGATAACTGAACTACCACACTGTCTGAAGTATCTACTGCACAGCTTCAAAAATAAGAGAAGGTAGCCCTAGAAAAGTAAAATTATCAATAAAAAATACTCTCAGTTGAAGAATTGTACCTAAATTTTGGCAAATCTAGTAGTTTAATTTTTAATGATAAAATAATTAATAGAGTTTTTTTTAGAATTCTTTGTCAGTATCAGATAATATTTAACATTCTTTCAGATAATATTATAAAAATTTTTAATAGTGTAACAAGTTCCTGAAAACATGAAGTCATACTGTGGATTGTAGTTTTGATTGCATTATCATCATTTTTCAAATAATGGCTCTTTTTCTCCTTCTTTTCCAAGTTTAGCAGATGTCTATGGCCAATTATATAACATTTTAGATTGGTAAGCACATTAACTTTTCCAATATGGAAATAAAGATTATAGTACCAAAATATAATTTAAAATATATTGAAAGACTTGATGATTTAAGAAATATGTGATAATCTTTCAATTAGTTTGCTTGCTAGTAGAGAAGCAATAAATCCTATCATTTTTATTTCAGTGGAGCATTTTATTAAAAGGCACACTATACTTTCATTTTATTAATATTGAATACAGAGTGTAATTTTAGTGGTCTTAATAGAAGTGGAGAGTACCAACCAGGATGCAGAGTCCACTCAGAGCTGGTAGACACTTCCAGAGTAATCTAGGCAGCACAATTTAAGAAAGACACTGGCCATTACACAGTGCAGGATGGCCAAAGTCTATATAAAATTTACTTCATAAAATGAATGGCTTCACAAAATGAAGGGCAAGAGATAAGATAGGAGACTAAAGGATATATTATCAAGTTTAATATTCAACTTAAGAGGGCTGGTATGTTCATGCTAGCTATTTACAATGTAAAATGTGACAATACTATCTCTAATGCCACTATCACTGTATACCCTCCCCCAAGATGTCCCAAACTTTTCAGCTACTCAGCAACGAAATGAACCTGGCCCACAAACTGTCTCCAGTCTTCAACCCTCATCTGCCAGCAGTTGTGACTAGTCAATAGTATAACATGCTGATTGGTAACTATTTTGAGTATGGCTAATATAATCAGCAATCTTAGGATTTAGAAAGAACTAGAATCAGTGTAATCATGAAGGAAATCACAAAAGAGCAGCAAATTAAATTTAAATAAGCTTCTAGGAAGAATGATACTTGACATCTAGTAGGTATTCAATAAATGATTATTAGATGAAAATAAATAAATATTTCTTCAAGCTCTTAAAATTCTATTCATTATGATCTTAAAATGCACTTTTTTGTTATCATTTGGATGATCCAACAGGCAGGAAATGACTAACATTGAAAAGATGGTTTGCTATTGGCAGTTCCCCAGAGAAAGAGGCATGTAGTATTATGTAGGGCTACCTGGAGAGGCACTGGAGTTGGTCAGGAGGCAGAGGAAACAAGGCAAAAATGTGGTTTCTGGAGGGAAGGGAAGGCAAATGCAGGGAAAGCAGCTTAAGGTCAGCTACTTTGAATGCTTTCAATGGGCTCTGAGGTGTCTTAGTTGCCTGGTCCATGACCCTGGGGTGATTAGAGCAGGGAAATAATTGGTGGCTGAGGTAGAAGCTCTGGATTGGTTGATTTGCATTTGAAGAGTGTGCAGTCAGGCAAGAAGACTATGTTATCTCCAAGAAGTAGCTAGAGCAAGAATCTCTCCAGGATCAGTAGGTCCCGGATATCAAATCAGCAGAAAATAAAAAGACATGATTGATACATTTAAAGATGCTTCACTCCAGGTTTTGTATCTTGAAGCAACTGATTTTCAAACTTCTCATCATCCCAGTTGCCATACTTGTACCATTTGTAACTTGTCCTTCTTCCCAATATATGTTGCGCCAATGAAGTCTGATGGTCTTAGGAGAGCAGAAAACAGCAAAATACTTTTTATTTTCATTTGTACTTTACTTCCACTAATGTAGCCAAATATCACATTAAATTTTTAAGCCATTGCATCATAACTGTGCCTGCCAGATCTCTGACAATGAGCTCTTTATTAAGCCTTCTGGTATTAATTTTTTTGTTCAATTGATTTTGCTAACTAAATGCAAGTCTTGAGATTACAACTGTCACTTTATTGTTTCATATTTGTTCTATATTCAGTGTTACAGTATGTAAATATCCCAATAAAGATTGTTATATAACAGTCTTTATATATTTGCTAGCTCTGTGTCCTTCCTATTTTTTATGATTTTTGCATTTTTATCATTATTGGTAAAACTGAGCATATCATGGTTAGAGATTTGTAGAGGGCAACAGTCTTTATTCCAAATTAATATAGATCCAGTAATCACCATTATTTCAAAATAGTTGCTATATCAACTGCAAATTTGTTTAATTCAACTAATATCCATAAGGATAACACAAAATGTCACAGGGAGCCTTTATAAAATCAGGAATGAAGATGTGCATGACATTTTTCTGATACCACTTTAGAACTATTTTAAAAGGAATGTTTAGGGGCTGGGCATGATGACTCACACCTGCAATCTCAGCTACTTAGGAAGCAAAGATCAAGAACATCATGATTGAGGCCAACCTGGGCAAAAAGTTAGCAAGACCTCCCCACAACCACTAATCACCTGGGCCAGGTGTGGTGCCCAGTTTATGTAATCCCAGGCACCTGGAGACATAGATAGGAGGATCATGGTCCAGGCTGGCCTGGGCAAAAGGTGAAAGGCCCTATGTAAAAAGTAACTTAAGCAAAAAAGAAAAAAAAGAGGGCTGGGGTATGACTCAAGTGGTAGAGCACCTGCCAAGCAAGCACAAGGCTCTGAGTTCAAACCCCACTACTGCCCCCCAAATAAAGGAAGAAAATGATAAGGTAATAAATATAATAGTTCCTCAAAGTTATTGCTGTCTTCTTTATTACTTCTCAATCAGTTCTTTAGCAATCTTAAGTTTTATGGGTTTGACTTTAGGCTCATTGATTTACAGACTCCAGAATCCTATCATTCTTCTCTTTTTATGTTGTTTTTTTTTTTAAAGTTTGGCATATTTTCAACTCATGAATCTTCTTATTTGCTTTCTTTACGATTAATGAAAGTATTTTCATATCAAACCTACATGCTTAGCAGGGCATGGTCACTCAGACTTGTAAACCCAGTCACTTGGGAGGTGGAGAGGAACACAATTTGAGGCCAGCCTAGGCAAAAAGTTAGCTAGACCCCATCTCAAACAATAAGACAGCATAGTGGCCACACCTGTCATTCCAGCCATGCATGGAACAATCGTGATCCAGGCCAGCCCAAGCAAAAGCCTGGAAATTTTAAAATAATTTGTAATTACTTTGGTTTATATCATTACCTCTTCATCTAATTTTATGCTTAACTCATCATAAATATCTTGTTTTTCTTTGATAAAGTAGAAGTAGAATAGGTAAGCAGATATTCTACTGTTTTACTCTATCATCAAAGTATTTCAAATCTCCCCCTTCACTTGTGTGAATATGGCAAATTTATTTCCAGCTGATCAGAGATATTTTCAGTTAGCAATTTCTGGAAAATTAATTTGTTCTGGTATTTATTCTCCTAAGCATTCCCTTATATTATCAGTTACTTGTTTTCTCCTTTTTTCAAATAATTGTAATCTTTAGAAGAAATTACTTCTTTTAGCTGCATTCCACTTATTAGTAGCAATTGTTTTACAACTATTTGTTTGCCAAAATATTTTAAAATCTATGTTCCTAAATTGAAAGATCATGTCTAATTGTTTTCAGAATTAGATTTTTGTTGTTGTTGTTGGCACTGGGGTTTGAATTTAGGCTCTCATGCTTACTAGGTAGGTGCTCTACCACATCAGCCACTCTGCCAATCCCAGAATTAAGTATTTTTTAAGTATTTTGAACTCTAAGGTGACACTGTCGTCTCCTCCCCAGAGTGCTAATGCTTCCACATAGATGATAAAATTCCACAACGTTAGAATGGAGTGATAAGGATGGAGACAAGCAAGGAACAATAGGGAAAAGCAGACAAACTGTATTACTCAAAAGTAATCAGTGGATGTGGGTTTGAAGTAGATTCGGTGGGGCTTTTTATTTGACAGAGAATGAGGAAGCAAAAGGGAACAGGTCAAAAGTAACATTGAGAAGGCAGGCAGAATGCCTCAACTGGTAGAGCACCTGCCTAGCATGAGGCCCTAAGTTCAAACCTCAATACTGCCCCCAAAAATTAATTAGTTAATAACACTGAGGCCTGAGTCTAACTTGTTCTATCTGTGCATACTTATTTCAAACTTTGGAAACATGAACTGCTGCTTTTTCTTTAAAATCTCTGCATTTCACCTATGTAAAAACACCCTTCCCCCACCTTTATCTACAGTGGCACAGAATTTCTTCTCATCTTGATACATTACTAGATTTTTGAAAGTGCTTTTAATTATCACCAAGGACTTAGAATCCTTTTCTTTATAAATTTTTCTTCATATTGCCCTGTTATTTATTCTATGGGAAGATTTCATAGAAATTCCTAACAAGATACTGTAGAAAAGTATTCCTCAATTCCTTTCCCTTTTTCCTCAAACAGAAATGCTACATTTCATCTCGAGCCTCATGTTTCTGGTGACTTAAACTGGTTTTGTAAAAAGAGAGATAAATTTAACAAATGTGCTATATGAAAATAGTCCCTTGCTGCCCAAATTTATGTGGACATGAAGTGAATTAAAAGCCTTCATGAATCCTCCTATAAATTCTTACTTGTGGGCTGGAGTCAGTGCGGGGCTGGGGGAAGGTCTATTTCCAGAGCCATGTGTGCTGCTCCTGAATTTTGATTGTTCTTTCCATCTTTACATTTACCTAAAATGGAGGGGCCATTTGTTTTCTGAGAAGTGGTTATGAACACAGCAGAGATGTAAGTTGTGGCACAGGAGAAATAAGAGTAGATCCTGTACAGGTGCTAATCTTGGGTCAACTTCGAATTTTCATGTCACCCATTCCATGTTCCCAGTCATTCCATGATTTCTATCACTTCTTTCTTTTTATCATTTTATATTCCTTATTAAAAATCTTCACCCCCACTTCACTTGCAAATGTTTCATCCCACACCTGGATCACAATAGCAGCCTCCAGACTCATCTCCCTAGTTCCCCATTCTTTCCCTTGAATTTATGATCAGATCGGGGAATGTTGTAAAGCTCAAAATTCTATAATTCTGTCTTCCTTACTTGCAATAGAAACTTGCATTTCAATAAGCAAGATTCTTGCCTCTCCTACGAAAGTATAGAAAGAGAAATTGTGGAATTCTAAGTATTAGACATTGTGTTTACTTCTTTCCACACATCCTTAGAGTACTTATGTAATTTTCCTAAGATTGAATAGCCAGTGGAGGCTGGACAAGGGATTTATTCCTGTAAGTCAAGCTCCATCACCCATATCACCACCATAGTTGGTCTATTTGAAAGCCTCTATCCTATTGCTACCAATTGCTGTTAAACAAACCTCATAAGAATGATATTACTTCTCTAACATGGTACACTTTAAGACAAATTCAGGGTATTATAGTACGACATTTTATAATGTTTTTATCTTAAATAACTATGTGTGATTTATATAATTTCTTGTGTTTGTACAAGCACCACCTCAAGCATTACTATCCTGGTGATTATTACACATACTGGAGGGTAAGCAATGGTTATAACAAACAAACATCATCACCAATATTTCCATTCTCTCAGGAATATCAAACTTCAATTCACATTAGTGCTATGCAGACTTACAGATTCCTTGTTTAATCAACCTTGTATATTTTCAGAAAGATGAAATGTGTATCAAAGTACTCTGAGAATTTGAGGCTGCCACTAGATTGTTTACAGCTTTATTAACTCTGAGAGACCCCAAAGGCCCAAATAAAATTCATTGCTTCAAATTCTAAGAAAGCTACACAAGTAAACCCGCTAATTCCCCCACTGTGTCTCCAGATAGTTTTCAGTTATGTCACCATGCTATAAAAAGTAAATCTTCATAAATTTCTTTTTTGCTTTTCTCTTCTTGTGTTTACTTGAATAAATCCTAGCAATTCAAAACACAATCAACTTAGCCTGTGCAAAGTACAAGTGTTTACATCATTCTTTTGAGTATTCTCAAAAAGTGCATCCGTTAGTGGTGTGTTTACTTATGAGGCACTTGACAAATATATGATGGCTCTTCAAAATTTCTGAAGCGAACTCTCAGAGAAGAAAACACCATGCCCTGTTAAATGGAAACGGACCTAACATAAATTACATAGTTATTAGGGAAGAGTGGGAGCAAATCTGTCACTTCACCCCAAATAACTTTTATCTGACAAGTGAAAATGAAGGTCAAAGCAGAGTGTATGCACATTTTGTGACTCTTTTCAGTATTACTACTGAATTCTTAGCTTAACTCTTGTTTCTGGAATGTGCTCATGCATTTGCTTATTAAATACCATTCAAACTCATTCAAGAATTCAACCACTCACTTGCAGGAGTATTTGAAAGGGAATATCAGGTCTCAAGGAAGGGTTTTTGCAGATATCATTTCTATAGCTTTATCAAATGTATGGTATACTAGGGATGTTCATTACCTCCCATTTTATACATAATGTTTATTACTTTTGCCAGAAGAATTTTGTACTGTGAATAAAAGCTTTTTTAGATAAATTTAATCATAATAGTATATCTTTTAGGAACATTCACCCTTAAATAAGAATTATGAGTTGTTTGATCCAAAAGTATGGTGGAAGTATTCTAGGTTTACTTTTATTTACATATTTTATTTGTTGTTTCAAAGGGAGAGACAATAATGGTAACTGAGTGAAAGAACATTCAATGACACAACTACTATCTTGTTTTTGGTATATCTTTCTTTGTCTACAATATTTGAAATAATTATTTACATTACCCCTGCTTGGTAAGTGAGAAACTAGAAACTTGATGAAGTTACACAACCTGTCCAAGATCCTATGATCTGTGAAGTGCAGCACTTTGATTGAGTCCAACACTCCTGAACTCTGCTTTCTTCCTGCTGCTGAGCTATTCTCTAACTCTAGGACACCTGATGCACTGATTATTTAGTTGTCATGGACTTGGCTATCTTTGAATATAGAAAGAATGAGATTCTTTTTTCATTATATAATTAATTGAAGATTATACACTCAGAAATAAGTAACTTCAGAAGATAAGGTCTCAGTTCTGTTTTACAAGTTACCATAATGCTATTCTATTTCACAAGAGCACATTATTAATACCTTTGTCCAAAGACTTTGTTACTGTAAGCATGCTTCATATTAACCAAACTGTAAGACAAAGAGCATTTCCTTACTGAGGCTTCTGGAACCATATGAATATATCACCAACCAGGGAAGTTCAAAGCTCAGTTAAGCCTCAAATTCAGGAGGGTTTTGTTTTGGTTTTGCAAATTTGAACTCGGAGCTTTGCACTTGCTAAGAAGGTGCTCTACTGCTTGAGCTGTATGCCCATCCTTTTTTGCTCTGGTTATTTTGGAGATAGTGTCTTGATTTTTGTGAGGTATATGTTACTACACTCAACTTTTTTTCCATCACGATGGGCCCTTCAGACTTTGTTCCCTGGGCTACCCTGGAACCATGACCTCAGCCTCCCACATAGCTTAGGATGACAGGTGCACACCACTGCTTCCAGCTGCTGATTGTGATAGTATCTTGCTAACTTTTTGCCGGGGCTGGCCTCAAACTATGATCCTCCTGATCTCAGCCCCCCAAGCAGCCAGGATTATATATACAAGCCACTGAGTTCATAACAAAGGTGTGACTGATTGACTCATTGGCTATGTGATTGAAATCATTCTCTAGCTCTTCTTTCCTCAGAGGTCAGACTGATATCACTTCCTCGATACCCCAACTGTCTAATTACACGGTTGGTCTTTCTGATGTGACCAAATCTCATCCTAAGTCCTCTTGTTAGTATAAAAACACATATGGTCGCACAGGCTTATCACTAATAACAAAGACGTTCCTGTTACTTGGGAAATTCCAAGGATTTAAGGTTTCTTTCTAGGACCAGGAATGAGGAAGAGCAACTGAATTCTTTATTACACAATAACTGCCAAGAGAAGATGATTTTAAACCCTTAAACTAAATGTATTAAAAATAACATGACCGTTACAGAAGGCTTTTTCACATACCAACCAAAAGACAGAAATTTACAGTATGAATTTAAAAGCGTCACATAAGAAAACTGAGAGATATTCGGTAACCAAATCTACAAATATTAGCCAATTTTTTTATCAAGTCACTATCACATTTTAGGAGGTTATTACTTCCTTAAATATGTAGAAAGAAAACTGCACCTATTAGTTTCAGATTAAGTCATAGATTATAAATAGTATATTCAGATTTGGCAGCTGAATATGAGATTATTTCCAAAACTACAAAGATAATATCAAAGAAACATAGAACCTTATCTTTTAATTTATTTTTGACATAGGATCTCACTATGTATCAGACTGTCCTTGATCTCAGGATCCTTCTACCTCAGGGTCCAGAGTACTAGATTACAGGCATCTACCTCTATTCCTGGCTTAAAACAGAATTTTAAATCTGAACCTTAGTGATTACTTCTATAATTCCTTTATTTCACAATTGAAAGAAAAAAATCCAATTCTTTTGCTACTTATATCTTTCAGGATTTTAAATTTCATACTATACCAGACATCCCATTATTTGTCACAAGAATTATTCTATTTTTTTTTCATTTTTCTTTTATTATTCATATGTGCATACAAGGCTTGGTTCATTTCTCCCCCCTGCCCCCACCCCCTCCCTTACCACCCATTCCGCCCCCTCCCTCTCCCCCCCCAATACCCAGCAGAAACTATTTTGCCCTTATTTCTAATTTTGTTGTAGAGAGAGTAGAAGCAATAATAGGAAGGAACAAGGGTTTTTGCTGGTTGAGATAAGGATAGCTATACAGGGCATTGACTCACATTGATTTCCTGTGCATGGGTGTTACCTTCTAGGTTAATTCCTTTTGATCTAACCTTTTCTCTAGTACCTGTTCCCCTTTTTCTATTGGCCTCAGTTGCTTTAAGGTATCTGCTTTAGTTTTTCTGCGTTAAGGGCAACAAATGCTAGCTAGTTTTTTAGGTGTCTTACCTATCCTCACCCCTTCCTTGTGTTCTCTCGCTTTTATCATGTGCTCATAGTCCAATCCCCTTGTTGTGTTTGCCCTTGATCTAATGTCCACATATGAGGGAGAAAATATGATTTTTGGTCTTTTGAGCCAGGCTAACCTCACTCAGAATGATGTTCTCCAATTCCATCCATTTACCAGCGAATGATAACATTTCGTTCTTCATGGCTGCATAGAATTCCATTGTGTATAGATACCACATTTTCTTAATCCATTCGTCAGTGGTGGGGCATCTTGGCTGTTTCCATAACTTGGCTATTGTGAATAGTGTCGCAATAAACATGGGTGTGCAGGAGCCTCTGGAGTAACCTGTGTCACAGTCTTTTGGGTATATCCCCAAGAGTGGTATTACTGGATCAAATGGTAGATCCATGTCTAGCTTTTTAAGTAGCCTCCAAATTTTTTTCCAGAGTGGTTGTACTAGTCTACATTCCCACCAACAGTGTAAGAGGGTTCCTTTTTCCCCGTATCCTCGCCAACACCTGTTGTTGTTGGTGTTGCTGATGATGGCTATTCTAACAGGGGTGAGGTGGAATCTTAGCGTGGTTTTAATTTGCATTTCCTTTATTGCTAGAGATGGTGAGCATTTTTTCATGTGTTTTCTGGCCATTTGAATTTCTTCTTTTGAGAAAGTTCTGTTTAGTTCACGTGCCCATTTCTTTATTGGTTCATTAGTTTTGGGAGAATTTAGTTTTTTAAGTTCCCTATATATTCTGGTTATCAGTCCTTTGTCTGATGTATAGTTGGCAAATATTTTCTCCCACTCTGTGGGTGTTCTCTTCAGTTTAGAGACCATTTCTTTTGATGAACAGAAGCTTTTTAGTTTTATGAGGTCCCATTTATCTATGCTATCTCTTAGTTGCTGTGCTGCTGGGGTTTCATTGAGAAAGTTCTTACCTATACCTACTAACTCCACAGTATTTCCTACTCTTTCCTGTATCAATTTAAGAGTTTGTGGTCTGATATTAAGATCCTTGATCCATTTTGAGTTAATCTTGGTATAGGGTGATATACATGGATCTAGTTTCAGTTTTTTGCAGACTGCTAACCAGTTTTCCCAGTAGTTTTTGTTGAAGAGGCTGCTATTTCTCCATCATATATTTTTAGCTCCTTTGTCAAAGATAAGTTGGTTATAGTTGTGTGGCTTCATATCTGGGTCCTCTATTCGGTTCCACTGGTCTTCATGTATGTTTTTGTGCCAGTACCATGCTGTTTTTATTGTTATTGCTTTGTAACTATCTCCACTCCTATTCAACATAGTACTGGAATTCCTAGCCAGAGCAATTAGGCAAGAAGAAGGAATAAAAGGAATACAAATAGGTAAAGAAACTGTCAAAATATCCCTATTTGCAGATGACATGATCCTATACCTTAAAGACCCAAAAAACTCTACTCAGAAGCTTCTAGACATCATCAATAGCTATAGCAAAGTAGCAGGATATAAAATCAACATAGAAAAATCATTAGCATTTCTATACACTAACAATGAGCAAACGGAAAAAGAATGTATAAAAACAATTCCATTTACAATAGCCTCAAAAAAAATCAAATACCTAGGTGTAAACCTAACAAAAGATGTGAAAGAACTCTACAAGGAAAACTATACACTTCTGAAGAAAGAGATTGAGGAAGACTATAGAAAGTGGAGAGATCTCCCATGCTCATGGATTCGTAGAATCAACATAGTAAAAATGTCTATACTCCCAAAAGTAATCTACATTTTTAATGCAATTCCCATCAAAATTCCAATGACATTCATTAAAGAGATTGAAAAATCTACTGTGAAATTTATATGGAAACACAAGAGGCCACGAATAGCCAAGGCAATACTCAGTCAAAAGAAGAATGCAGGAGTTATCACAATACCTGACTTCAAACTATATTACAAAGCAATAACAACAAGAATTATTCTAATATTTAACAGTCTTAGCATGTAAACTGTTAGCAAACCTTAATTCTCTAGCCTGGAGATAAATCCTGGCTTTCCTGGTTTTATGCTAGGTTTTGTTGAGTTTACTTTCCATGATCCACCTGGCCAGCAGTCACTGCCTTTCCTCACTTCTCCTCAGTCATAGTTGCTACTCCAGGACTCCACCCCCAGGTGCCAGAGGCCCCACAGGTTCTCATGAGCTGAAATTTTTGTATGGGCCATCAGTTTTATATTAGGAAAACAAATTGCCTTTACAAGTTTTAAAATGCTTCTCATATTCAAGGAAATAGTTTCATAAACTTGTTTTCTTTGTATATATTATATATGTATTGTGTGTATATATATATATACACAACATATATTCATTTATAAATATGTGACAAATATGTGTATGTGTGTGAATACACCTTTTTTGTTAAAAGGTTCTAATCTCATTTTTCTGAATATGCTCTTATCATCTGGAAAAAATGTCTTAAATAGCCTCAGTTCTTAAAGAAGCCACTTAAAAAGTCAAAGCAAACAAGTTTCCTTTTTCTAGCAACAACTTCAAAATACCAAACGTAAATAGAGAAAAGCTTTATCTTAAACTCATATAAATTGTAAATGTAATTTCCGAATACTGTGGAATAGTTAACCAAAGCATGAACTTTCATATACTGAGAAAATGGGACATTCCAACCAAAATGAAATACACAAAAGCATTTAGAAGTATTGCTAAATTATGTTGTAATGAAGCTTTACATTTTTTTCTCTGTAGATTGCAGAATATCCGTTTAACTTGGTATCATTGTGGGGGTTTTAATTACATTAGTTTTCATACTTGCCAATCTGTGAAATATGGAAAGAAGCAATGGGTCTTCTAGTCATTAATGAGAATTAAAAAGTTTCTTCTGTTTGAAAAGATTGAGCTAGAGATAAACATTAAAAGTAAAATACCATTCTTAATTACTAGCAAGAGTTTAGGTAAATAAATACAATTAAAGATAGTAATAAACAATGATTTCCTCAGTGATGGCATTAATTGTGTTGCTCAAATACCTGAATGCTAATTTTTTTCTTTTCTCTTTGAGTTTTTAGGGGAATTTTTCTAAGGGCTACAGCATTGCTTTTTGCTTATTCAATTGTATTGTCTCCACAGTGTCTACTTGGAAATGATAATTTAGTAAAATCTCATAATTTCATATTTTATACAGTGCAATTAAGTATAAAATTTCAAGATAATAGATATGTCTGTGTGGCACTGAAATAATAATTTTAACTGAAGCCTCAAACATTTTCTTGAGTATTACTTATATAGGTATTAAAACTTCCCTGTGAGTTGCCACACATCTGCTAACTGGTAACTTCCCTGAGAAAATTGAGAAAGTAAGAATTTAAGTGAGAGGAAAGTGGTCAGAATTGGTCTGCACACTTGGTCACCAGTACCTGTCACATGCTTGCTGTAGACTGGGCACTGAGCAGAGAACAGGGAATAAATCAGAACCCAGACTCCATGGGACTTGTTTAAAGTGGAAGAGAGGAAGTAGATAACTAATTATAAAACTATGCCATGTGCCATGAAAAACAAGTGGAGACAAATGGAGACAAGTCTTAACCTGCACTTCATTGATTTGGGGACTTGTCAGTAAAGACTTCTCTGAATATATGACAGGATAAATTACCTAAAACAGACTGCAGCCTTATTCAGGTAAAGAGATGCAGTAGGAACTCCCTAGGCTGAGAAAGCCCCACATGGGAAGATACTGAGGTAGAAATGAATGTGATGAGTTTCGGGAATAGGTCAAGGTGACTAAGCGCAGTGAAAGGAAGAGGGTGACTCAAAATGAGGCTAGATTTAAGAACCAAGGGTCATATCCTGCATAGCTTGTGACCATGCTAGGAATTTTTCATTTTAAATACAAGGGTAAATCATGAAAATATTTTTTGAGGCGGTTTTTCACTATGTAGCCCAAGCTGGCCTCAAACTCAAAATTCTCTTGCCTCTGCTTTCTGGTGCTGGGATTGTAGGTGTGCACCACCATGTCCAGCTCCTTGGAAGGATTTTGATCACATGGCCATATTTGTGTCTTTAAAATATTTCTTTGGCTACTAGGTAGGGAATGAATTGGAAACAGGCAAGGAAAGAAATTGGTAGGATATTAGAATCCCATGTCAAAAGGCTATGAGATAAGATAGATGGGACTAAGGTGATGAAGGTGGTAGAATTAGAGAAAAGTGGATAAATTTAAGATATGTACTGAAGGTGGTACTGATAGGATGTGATAATGGACTGGACTGGATTTAAGAGAGAATGAGGACACAGGAAATGTCAAAAATAACATCTATATTTTGGAGGTGGTATTGGGGTTTGAACTCTGGACCTTGCTTGTTAGGTGGGTACCAAACCACTTTTGCTTTATTTATTTTTTTAAGAGAGTCTTGCACTTTTTGTCCAGGGTTGGCCTCAGACCACAGTCCCCGTACCTATGCCTCCCTCATAGCTGGGATTACACATATGTGCTACCACACCTGGCACATTTTTCAAATGGGAGTCTCACTAGCTTTTTGCTCAGGCTGGCATCAAACTGCAATCCTCCAAATCTCTGCCTCCCAAGTAGCTGAAATTATAGGCATGTGCCACCACATCCAGCTCATGCTATCTTTTTTGACATAGAATCTGGTTGGTTAGTAGTTGATAGTGTCATTTAATGGCATGGCAGAACCATGAAGAAAGAGCAGGGGTGAGGGGCAGGGGCCAGGGCTAAGACATGGAGATCAAGAATCCAGTTTTGAGACTAGTAAATCTCACTTGTGTTCTAAGTGTTTAACTTACATTTTATGGTAGCATAGCCATTTTCCCAATCTTTTTGGTCCATGTTTTCTTTCACTAGGAAACTCTTGACATAGATCACAGAGCTTGTTGATCTAAGATGCTATTTTCAATCTAGAGTCAATGAAAAACATAATGAAAATTAAATTTTAAGTTAAGATGCCTAAGAAAGTATTTTAGACTTTCTGCCACAGATTGCTGAACATTATGTACTTAGTCAGCTATTATTAACATTATGTACTTAGCTATTATTATTACCCAGCATTATGGCTAACCTTCCAGAACATGGGAATCTGCCTTCCCAGAACATACTACCCACAATGTTAGCCTAAACTTTTCTATATAATAAGATTTCAGATGTTCTCTCTAGTATGCAAATTTAGGGGATCAGATGCATGTATCCTTTATCCAAAACTCATTAAAAAGAGTAACTCTCAGTGATTCACATGCTGGAACTACATGTTGAGAGTATCTGAATGGCTCAAGAGGGAAACATGCCCAGGAAAAGGTAGTGGGGTAGGAGTCATTATTTACCCCAGAAGCCCATGAGAGAAAATTTCAAAATCTAGTGAATATATAAAAAATAGCCTATCTCTTTTGACAAAGGAAAAGGGTGTCCCAGAAGTTTCATAATATCTGTGTTATGGTTGAGTAATGGATCACAGCACATAAAAACAATGGAGTTGCTAGAAACAGTGGCTCACATCTGTGATCCCAGCTATTCAGGAGGTGGAGATCAAGAGGATTATGGTTCAAGGCCAGCCCAGGCAAAAACATTAGACCTTATCTGAAAAATAACTTAAGCAAAAAAAGGCTGGAGATATTGCTCAAGTATTAAAACCCCTGCCAACCAAGCACAAAGTCCTGAGCTCACTCCAGTACTGCCAGAAAAATAAAAATAAAGAGCAATGGAGGGAAGATAGTAATGATGACAATAATAAAGAGCATTTGTTGATTGTGTGTCACATTTCAGGAACCCCACTAAATGTGTTCCCTGTCTTATTTAATTACCTCTGAACCCTCTGGGGTAAGTACTCTTCTATCTAGCATTTTAGAAACTAAAGCATGAGGTCATACTTAGGTCAGAGGTCATACTTAGGTCAAAGGTCATTTGCCAAATGCCACATAGATAGTAAATGAGAGTGAAATAGCCAGATATGTCTGAGTCCAGGGGTGGAGTTTTCCACCACTCACCACACTGTACCAGCACACCAATAAAGGATGAGACTTTACTGCCAACAGCTAGAAGGAAAACCAAAAACAGTATGTATATTAGTTGGGGAATATTGTTTAGCACTTCAAAACAAGGGAAATGTTGCTGCTAAAGTATCTTTTTATTATATCGGGTTCCTGAAGATACTGACTACTTATAGGCATTTATAACTACCTTGAGCTCTTGATCAATATAGGTTTTTACAAATTTGCAGGCATTTGAATTGTATGATGTAGCTCTAGTCATTGAGAATTTTATCCTTGCTTTTTCCCATACTCCTCAAAAAATTCTTGTGATTGTTCATTTTTTCTTTTAAAACCTTTTTTTATTGGTGTGCTGGATGGGGGTACATTGTGACATTTACAAAAGTTCTTACAATATATCAAATACCATACTTGAATTCACCCCCTTCACCATTCTCCTTTATTTCCCTTCCCCCCATTCCTGGAACAGTTTCAGCAGGTCTCATTTTTGCATTTCATACATATGTACCAAGTATTTGCACCATATTCACCCTCACACACCCTTTCCCTACATCCCTCCTTCCCACTGGTGCCAACCGCCCAGACAGGACCTGTTTTGCCCTCCTGTTCTCCAGTTTTGGAAAAAAAAATGAAATCTTTGTTGAAGATAGCTCTGTGTTCCAGTGCATCACATCCTTCCTTTCCCTTTTTGTTATTATTTTGGTTGTAAAACAAAGCTAGCCACACCTCTTTAACTTTTTCAATATATATTTGTAACACATTGCTGTAGCTCAATCCACTTAACAGCCTGATGTTATGGTTCTCTGTATGTGAAATTGCTCTGTGGCATGAAGAAAGCTTCAAGGGAAGCTTATTAAAGTGGAACCTTTGAAAACTATCAAACAATTGAAAAATACAAACAGAAAAATTAAAAACCCATTCAGGAAAGACAAATATGTCAACACTGAAACTGTAGGAGTTCTTTTTCTAAAAAACATGTTTCATTGTTTATGCTTGAGTTATTTTCCTCTATGCCAAAGAGCAATGAATAAGGACTAATGGCCACTTCAAGCAGAGAAGAAAAATTACAACTATACTAAGTTGTCCCAAGCCCCTTCCAAAATAATCCAGAGTTCATGTAGATTTATTTTGGGAATGGACAGAACTTGAGCAGGACCAATTGAAAAAAGAAGCATTGTGATGCATGATGGGTTACTTCATGATTGCAGTGTTTCTATATTTGTAAATTTGAAACTTTTTTAAATGAACTTATTTTATACACTAAAGTTTGATTTCAAGTATACTAATTTCCCAGGTTATTTGGCTCTTTTGGTACCCTCTATTTTCACTATGAAGACTTTTATTTCAAAACAAATTGCTCTATAGAATTTTCTACATTACTTAACTAAAAGTGTCTTCTCTTGAGACAACATTGTCTGTTATAGGCTCACAGGCTGAGGGACCAATAGGAATGTGACAAACTTGGTAGAAACTGCAGCATACAAAATAAAACCCTGTGTCTGGTGAACGTGGAAGGTTCACTATTACTCTAATAAATAGTTTTATTCTTAGGAAAATGATGAATATGTTTGTAGCAAGTGTTTATTATTCAATTTGTTGAAATTGTGAGCAATAGAATAAAAACAAGTGGCTCTGACAAGGATGTGTTGAGTGGCGTTCACATCACCTCTCAAACACATATATCAAGATCAAGACTGGTGAAATGGTTACCAAGCTTCTTGAAGTCTAGAGGTCTTCATTTATCACTCTAGTTTTACAAACTAATTAGTAATGATGGATTTAAACAATTGTATTTATAACACATTTCAAAATTCTGGGGTGAAAATATGATCAAGACAAATCTTCGCACATTCTAATGAGTTTGTTTGGTCTTAGGAGCACGGCATTCCTACTGACATGGGCTATGCAGTGGCCCCTCACCATTCTGGTGTCTACCCTGTCCACGTTCAGCTTTACGAGGCCTGGAAGAAGGTTTGGAATATTAAAATCACCAGCACTGAAGAATATCCACATCTGAAACCAGCTAGGTATCGGAGAGGCTTCATTCACAAAAACATCATGGTGAGCTCCCTCCAGGATTCATAGAGTTGAAGTAATTCTTCCAGATTTCCCACATTTGTAGGAAGAAGAAAAAAAGAACAAAAAGTTACAGACAGAGCTATAGGAAAAGCTCCATTTTGTAGGAAGCGTATTGGTCACATCTAAGGAAAGGATCTTCCTATTACAATCACTTCAGTTCTTCAAATATAACTTCAAAAATAGGGGTTTTTTTCTGACTCTACTACTGATTAGCAGGCACTGATATGAAAACATTAAGAAAACATTACATCAAATTTGTAGATAATTTTGGAAGTCATCATTTCTTCAAAAAATAATTTTGCAGATAAAACTAATACCAACTCTATATTAACCATGCTGGCCTTTTATAAGCCAAACTGTGTTTTTCTTCTTACCATGCCAGGCTGAAAAAAACAAAACAAAACAAAACTCAACTATTTGCAGCAAGAAGCCACATTCGAAGTCCTGCTTAATCATTAACAGATGATAACACAGAGAATAAATGACAGATGATGTTAATTAGATCATTACTCTCCATTGCCTAATTCCCTCCAGATCCTCTCTGTTTTATTTTGCTTCTTCTACACTGGCAAAGGATATTGTTAAAATATGTTACTATCTAATATTTTGTGAGACCTTCCAAGTAAGTCATTAAATTTTAGTTTTTCCCTGAGTCAGGAAATCCAAGGAAAGCACTGTGAAGCTTGGAATGGTCTCCTAATTTAGACTCAAATAACAGAAAGAAACAGCCCAAGAACACTATGTGAACAACCGTGACAGTCAAACTGATACGCTTGAACAAATGTCAGCCTTCCAGAATTAGGTGTAACTGGCTTCTTTGTAGACAATTTTCTAATGTCTGCAGAAATTAGAGTGGATAATGACATTTAACTTGTATCAACTCACATCTTGACTTGTCCTTCAATTAAAAAAAATGTTATAAATGCTACTTGGGGATATTATGGCCACATTTTATCCCACCCTGCCCTTCCTCTGTACTGAAAATGAATTTACTGTGTCTCATGTTGCCAGGCTTCTGACCAGAGAGAATTTAAAAGACCTGTCTTATATCATGATTTAAAAGCATTCCAATGTGCTTTTGTCATTTTAGAATCATAGGTAGCCTTACGATATGGGTGTTACTCTAAAGATTTTATTCAGTGTTTTTGCTTTGTTTCTGTTTCTGTACTGTTAGAAAACTTGCTAGGATATGACCATGAGATGTGTTTTTTTTTCTCCTGAAAAATATATTTTACCTGTATTTTAAATGCAAGAATCTTACAGACAATAAAGACTTCTACAGGTTTCCTGCTTTGATGGAATTGTCCCTGTGGTTATACTTTTGCATGGAAAAGTTTGATTTGTGGGCTCTTGGGTGAGAATTTCCAAGTGAGAAATGTTCTATAGGCAGCTGATTATGCAATAAGAAAGAGAGAACAAGGCCATCCAAATAGAGATATGAATGAGACCACAGGAGCCAAAGTGCCCTCCTACTGAGAGACAGAAAAGAAAAAAGGGGCAAGAAATTGAGGAATGAACCTTCTGTCAGACCCATATTTGGCTATATGAGGTGAGGGAAACTTTATGTTATGACACATTCACAAATCAAACTCAAAAGACTTACAAGAAAATTCATTATCTTCCCTACTGACCAGCTATTGATTCTGTTATCCTTGATTCAGTTCTGTAATTCAAACATCACACTGAGACCCCACTTCCAGTCAGTCTCTGAATCCTAGCAATAAGTCTTTTATAATATCTTCATTGGTACTACCACAGCCACCATCTTGAAACACTGCCGGGATTTCCATTTCTTAACTTTGGTGCTTGTCTACTTATAGTTTGACCCACCCCCACTGCAGTCTATCTCAGAAGCAGTGCCAACTTAATCTTTCTAAAATTCTGCCTCCATCCTACTTTTCTTACCTTTATGAGTTCCAGTTGTTTCCATGCCCTTTAATTTGATATTCAGGGACCTGAAAACAATCTTCTCTATGTCTACCTTTCTGTCTTCCATTTCCCTGCCACTTACACACTTGCTCTAGCCAAACAGGCCAAAAACATGTTGCTGTTTTTCTGCCTTTGCTGTTTTTTCCACCTTGAGCAACTTACTGGCCACACTCTACCTATTTCTATTCCCTATATTCTTTGGTATCAAGTCCTATATCTTATATAATTTACAGTAAAGCACCTTGGTATATATCAGTTCAATACTAAACTCAGGCCTGCCACTAATAGAAATGCACATTGGTGAAGCCTCCCATTAATCCTGCTGACAGCAGCCCCCTCGCCCCCAGTGTTTACTGAGTATTGTTGGCAGTTTTGTCTCTTTGAAGCCTTAGTTATAGGACATTGGCTTCCTGTTGACTGAGGCTTTCATAAGGTTTTCATGGGTTCATTAGAGTCTCAGAGTTCAAATTTGATAGTGTTATACTCTGACAACCAGATCTAGAGGGTAGTCCATAGCAAAATACCTAAAAAATAGTTTAGCTAAAATCATATACTTTTAAAATAATACTAACCTGGCAATCGCATGTGAGCATTTTCTTGTTTAGCTTTTGGATACTTTTCCTTAGCCTTATATATATTAAAACCTGCAAGAGTGGAAGGGATGAATATGATCAAAGTCCATTATATGCATATATGTAAATATCACAGTGAAACTCCTTTGTATAATTAATATATACTAACAGAATTTTTAAAAACATGTACCTTTTTATTCCTCCACATGATCCAGTATAAAGATTAGAATAAGTATTTGGTAAATAAATGAAGAAATATTATATAAAGCTTTGCTTTCCAGGAAATGACATTTCCAAGACTTGTTAGGAACTATATTTTCAGTTAGAATATCTTTCTCTCACTTCCTTTCTTGTTGTTGACTTTGTGCTAGTATTATGACAATGTAGCATGCTTTCAAACATACACATCACCAGAGCTAATACTCTGTGATTTAAGCTAATGTCCTTTCAACTGTTTCAAGATGAATTTGCTTCTAAGGGTATAAGCTTTACCAGTTTACAAAAATAAAAAGGACATACAGAGACTTGACTTATTCAGCAATATAGGATACATTGATCAAGCTGAGAATTAGCTTCCTAAGAAAATGTTCCAAGAACTAGACTAAAATTTATTTACAATAGATATTCAAACTAAAAAAAAAAAAAAGAACTAGTATACTTGTGATGGGCTGCAAAACATGGGACTTCCTGAACAGGCAATATTTTGAAAGTACTTATTGAACTAAATATGCTTTAAGAGTTAAGACAATAAAAATGAAGATCTATTTGCTTAGGGCAAAAAAGCAAAGCTCCCGCCTGTGTAAAATTTGTCACTTTCCAAAATGTATTCATTAATTTTCTGCCACTTCAAGTGTATACTGCAAACTCAGCTTATCATGGGATCATTATATTTAGCTTAAAAGTAAAGCCTTTTATAATTACACTGTTATTTTATCTGTAAAATTTTAAAAAAACGTACTGATAACAAATGTGTATAATAGAAGCAGAAGGATTTAAAGGATGAAAAGAGACCTTCTACTAAGTGACCATTTATCATTCTGTTTATGACATGTTCTAAAAGTTACTATGCAAGTCAAGTGGATAATCTCTTACTTTTGAAACTGGCAGATTCACACCTAGAATTTTGGGCAGTTGCAATAGCCTGCAGTGGTCTTTGCAGACTCTAGCAAATACTGTGATTTGTGTTTTAATATCTGTTATAATTTAGAATGTCATTTCCTAAGAAGCACAATGGGTTAATAATTGACTTCATTTTCTAATGCATGTGTAGAATTTGTCAGAAAGTAATATTCTTTACATTTTTGCCTACTAGGATTACAATTTAATGCAGATAATTCTAATATTTTAAATTCTTTTTACTGCTCTTTATTTCTTATGATGCTAAAATATATTAGACTTCATAATAAAAGTACTTTTTTTCAAATAAAAAACATGTTTTATTTTGCTTTTATGAATTGTATCTTTTTTAATTTTTTTTTTATTATTCATATGTGCATACAATGTTTGGGTCATTTCTCCCCCCTGCCCCCATCCCTTCCCTTACCACCCACTCCACCCCCTCCCTCTTCCCCCCACCCCCTCAATACCCGGCAGAAACTATTATTTTTTTAATTTTTATTTTTTTATTATTCATATGTGCATACAATGTTTGGGTTATTTCTCCCCCCTGCTCCTACCCCCTCCCTTACCACCCACTCCACCCCCTCCCTCTCTTTCTGGCAGAAACTATTTTGCCCTTATCTCTAATTTTGTTGAAGAGAGAGTATAAGCAATAATAGAAAGGAACAAGGGATTTTGCTAGTTGAGATAAGGATAGCTATACAGGGAGTTGACTCACATTAATTTCTTGTGCATGTGTATTACCTTCTAGGTTAATTCTTTTTGATCTAACCTTTTCTCTAGTTCCTGGTCCCCTTCTCCTATTGGCCTCAGTTGCTTTTAAGGTATCTGCTTATGATATGAGGATAGGTAAGACACCTAAAAAATTAGCTAGCATTTGTTGCCCTCAACACAGAAAAACAAAAGTACTAACTTTTAAGATTTAAAGAGAAAAGTGAATAAAATAACTCAAAGTCTATTTTAGTTTTAAATATCTCTTTAAGTTCCCTCACTGACCATTCTTTACTTACATCCTCCTCTCTTTCCCAGGGTGTGAAGGATTTTTCCAGGGCCTAGTTTAGAGTTCAATAATGATGCCAGTTTGTACATCACCTTTCATAAGAAAAAAGTTAGGTTTCAATAAAGTAATTGGTTGAAATTAGCTTTTTCCTTACTTAGTCATTTTTCTTTTAGGTTCTTCCAAGACAGACCTGTGGGCTTTTCACTCACACAATTTTCTACAAAGACTATCCAGGGGGTCCTAAGGAGCTGGATAAGAGTATTCAAGGAGGTGAACTTTTCTTCACTGTGGTCCTCAACCCAGTAAGTACTTGGAGTGATTCTCCAAGTAATGATGAAAAATGACAGTGTGGGTAAAAATTATCCTGACAAAGAGGCCAGTGATTGGGTAGTTATCATCAAATCACCATGAAGTCCCAGCTCTAAAACAGTCATAAAAACTGAATTGAACCACATCTACAAATGGGAACACAGTAATTCCACAGTGACATTAGGAATTTGTGGCAGAATTGGTAGCGCACTGCAGCGGACCCTCCTCCATGTTGAAAAGTGATCATATCTTGCTTTTCTGGAAAATAAGATTTTCACCAACAAACTCTCCTACTTCCTTTAGGTACCAGTTTTCTTCAGTTAGGCAACTATTATCTCTATTGCTCTGTCTTTTTGCTTTTTTCTATTTAAGGTATAAAAAATGTTCTCATATTATATAAGTATAAAGGAAAGAAATCAGATGAGCAAATATGACATTGTTCTGCACCATGTAAATCTTACCATGCTAGAACACAAGGCACCCCTGTTTAATTGACTGCTCTTCCTTCTTCATTTCTTGTGTATCAGCAATGCAGTGAACCAACTGCATGTATTTTTGTACAAAGCAAGTATTTTTAAAGTAGTGTAGTGAAAGAAGAACTAATTGAAGTAAGTTGTATAAGGAAAAACTGTTAGTGATTTTCCCTTGTGCAGGAACATAAAAAGTAAAGCTAAAATTTATTTACTATATATGTGGGTTTGTCCCTGGCATTAGCAATATTCAAGATGAAAAACTATAATTACCTCCAATATGAAAAAAATTCTAACAGGATAAAAATTGCATAGCATTAGAAATAAACAGAATAAAATTTAAAACTCTTCTTGACCTTAATTTTTCAGGTCCTGCAAATAAAAATGCAGGTGCTTTTCCTCAGCTACTCCAATAACTAGTTATCTTTTTTAGCTTCTAGAAAATGAGGTAAAAGTAAGGGTAACTTGTCTCTGGGAAAATCTACAAGTGTGTTCAAAAATCGGGATAGTTTGGAATACTGTAGCATTTAGCCTTTGGAAGTTTATTGAATTTCAGACCCCTAAAATGTAAGTAATTTTGATTTATATGTCAGAACTAACCTGATTCTCCTAGATAACCTGTCTTTTACAAATGGTATCTTTTGAGTTACATCATATGGCTGTCTTCTCTTTTCTTCCCAATTCTGCCAAAAATACACAGGAAAAATAGTTAAACTAATGCATGATTATGAACTGCAGACTCAGTTACAATATTCTTAAAATTCTAACATTTTCACTAATAACTTTAAGACTCTTTAATCTATATTCAACAAAATTCTGATATTTTATATTTCCTGTCATCATAAAAAAAATAGTACTATGAACTACTGTATTTAATTCTTTAAGCCAATAGATTCTTTGGCGCTTAAAAAGGTCCTGGTAGTATGGTTATTTCATAACTTTATAAACCAAGTGATTTTCATCATATGGAAAAAGTTCAAAATTCATTCATTTATGTACAATGGATTTATATTAAAAATTTCATCCATTTTGTGATAAGAAATGTCTTCCTTTATTAAGAAATCAAATTATTATCTTAATTTTAAAATTCCCATAGTAAAGCCTGTATTAATCTTAATACTAATCTAGACTGAGCAGCCTCTTTAACAAAACAAATGATTCCCAGAACTTTATCAATAATAATTGGCAATTTTATTTACCTTGATGAAGAGATGCATATGGAATAAACTTCACAAACTTCAGAAAAGTTACAGAATGCAATTACTGTCAGATGAATATTTAGACTCAAACTAAGTTACAAATTTTGTCAGAAACCATAAAAACATACAAGGAATCCAGAACTCTTCATGTGGTACACCAGGTCCAGCTTGGGGGAGCAATTCTACTTACCTGGAAATGTGATTGGGAAGTCTACATTTAGACTCAGTGGAGTCTAGCCAAAAGGAAATCAACTGTCAATAGTCAGTGGCATCTGCCTTGCAGAATGGAGTGAGGAAAAAGGGCCTGTTTTTCATGAGTTCTCATACTAAAATTAAATGTTTGGATAAAGTTTGTGTTAAGGTTTTAAGACCTCCAGCTCTAGTAAAACATGCTATTAATTTAGCAATGACAGTCCTTTTTATTAGGCCAGAATGAGAATTAGAAAATCTTGATGATCTCAAGATATGTATTAGCTGCAAGAAAGAGGAATTTTAATTGTGGTGGATTTGAAAAGCAGCCATTGGAAGATCATGTAATAACACAGGACTCCATTAGAAGTACTATTTTCTGTGAATGCTAAATGACACTGTTTACTGCAAAAAGTTAGATGGATGCTGGAGACATGGAACTTAAAAACACTCAGATGCCTTTGAGTTGAAAATAAAAATATAACCATGGCTTTAATTAATGAAGTTTTTTTCCATGCAAAAATATAATATCAAGGTGTTAGAATAACTCAGTGTTAAATGAGTGGTGGCTTCGGTGAAGTATGCTTCAGAGTTAAACTGGAATAGATCACAGCAAAGACAAACTCCTTGAGTGGAATAACTTTCTGAAATGTTCCACGGTTATCAATGTATTTTTCTTGTCTAGAGAAGTGTCAATCAGGTGAATTTAATTTAAAAAAAGAGTTGCAAAGACAAATGTTAGCACTATCTAGGGAAGAGAAAACGGCCATCTCTAAATGAGTATGTCTGATGTGGATTTTGATTCATAGACTTTGAGGTTTGGACCCAGTAGCAAGGTGAACCCATCAAGGCTATCTAAGCCTGGAACTGAAGAATTTAATTCTTCTTTTTCTGATTATAAATTCAACTGTCAACTTTTGACTTGCAATTTGCTTTCCTATATAGATACTACTGTAGGAAAAAATGTGTGATCACAGAAACTTGTGCTTACTGGGGCAGTAATTTGTACAATTTCAAACTTTTTCTTTTAATTGGTGAATACTTCCAACACAGCCTGACTACCAGGAAAGGACCCTCTAATTTACAGACTTCAAAGTATTCAGTTCCCCCTAATTTATAATTCCCCATTGTAAACTAATAGGTGACATCCTTTTTATTCATTGGATTCATAGGCTTTACTACATTGATTTCTGCCCCAGAGATATGCACTGTCTATGTCAGTATGCATATGCTAAATCAGGTTTTGAAACTTACCAAGCTGAGAGATAGTCCCTGAAGTGCTTTTGTTTACTTCAAGGTGGTAATGGGAGTTATGCTAAAAATATCATGAGAGGGAGCCACAGAAATACACCAGGGTCACTGCATATGAACAAGCACAAATTTCTATGCAAACGTGTAATACACTCAGACACAAATGTTCTTCACCGATTCACAGTTCCACAGAGAAACCTCATAGATGTACATTTTCAAATGATGAAAAGTGGCAACTTACTTTAAAGTACCTATATAAATAATATGTAAATGAGTTCTAAGGATTAAAACTCATGCAGATGACATAAAGGACTCATTGGCAGTGACTGTACATACCCTCGATAAATGATTATTTATATAATTTATGATATATATGCTTATAGAAAAGTAGGAAGTAAGAGTAAACCATACATTTGAATACATCTCCCATTTCACCTGTCTTAGGAAGAAGTAGTAACTCTAAGTGAGATGAATGAAATTGTTTCTGGGTTAGGATCGTACCTCTAGTGGGAACCATATTATCACAGATTATCTGAACAAGGATATCACCTTCCTACTTTGGTGCTCTTTTTCCTAATCAGAAGATGTCTGAGTCTTTGCTAATGCTTCTGGTCAGTAAACATGCCCTATGTGTTCACTCATTAAATTCACTATCTGTGGAACACTCTGTGTCGTCCCAGCATGCTTCATAATGAAGTCAGCACTTGCTTTCTTTATTAATTCAAAAAAGGCTGTGGATTGCCAGAAGATTCACTCTCTTACCACTCAACTTGGCATTCAAGGGGAGCAAACCCCTGAAAGAACAGAAATATTATAATTCCTCTACACATATATCACAGTACAAATAGCTAACACCTTTATGCCCACATTTTACTAGATTTTTTGTTCCCATGTTCTCAATTTGATATTGCACTCTTTTAACACATCCATGATACCCATCTACCCAAACCCCTGAAAGCAAAATCTAAGTTTATTTCTCTTATTAAAGAAGAAACATAAGCATGTGAATAGAATGAATATCTAAAACTGGGAGTAACATATAGATAAATAACAATTAAAACAAAATTCACAAAAGAAAATAACCTACATAAGTAGAAATTAATCCACATAAAATTTTAAAAATTATAATTTGCATGTATAATATTTGGTTGTCTATAAAATTCGTATGAAAGAAAACAAATTTTTATTCCTTTTTGGCTTCTTTGGTTTTTTATTAGTGTATATTGTACAAAATGAAGGGTAACATTGTGATATTTTAGATATGAATTTAATGTACTTTTATCATGTTCATCCCCTCTACTACTCTTTCTTATCCCTCCTACTCTGAACTCTCCCCACTATTTCTAACTCTATTGCAAAAATTTATAATGGGTTTCCTTATGAACTTTCCATACATGCATTCAATGTACTTTTTTTTCTTTCTTTTATTGTTTTTACAATTACTTTCATGTGTATACATCGTTTGGGCCAGTGCCACCTTCTTAGTACCCCCGCCCCCACCCCCGCTTCTGGCAGAACCTGTTCTGCCCTCTTGTTCTCCAATTTTGTTGAAGAGAAAATGTAAGAGATAATAAGAAAGACATAGCGTTTTTGCTAGCTTGAGATAAAATAGCTATACAGAGAGATTCCTAACATTGCATCCATGCACTTGTGTATTGCAACCCACATTAGTTCATCTCTGCCAGACCTCTGTGCTACTTTTTGGTCCCCTTCCCACAGTAATCTGCCAGTTTAACATTACTATAGTCACTCCTCTACAGTGAGCACATCAACCACATTCAAGTTTTAGGTTTCTTTCCCTTTCCATGTTCCTCCTGTGCACATTCTCCCCTTAGTGTGTGACCCATGCATTTGTTTTAGGTCTATAATCTTCCTGTGAGGGAGAACATGCGATTTTTGACCTTCTGAGCCAGGCTAACTTCACTTAAGATGATGTTCTTCAGTTCCATCCATTTACTTGCAAATGACAAAATTTCATTCTTCTCTGTAGCTGAGTAAAATTCCATTGTGTATAAATACCACATTTTCTCAATCCATTTGTCAGTAGTGGGGAATCTTGGCTGTTTCCATAACATGGCTATTGTAAATAGTGCTGCAATGAACATGGTGTGCAGAGGCCTTGTAATAACCTGAGTCACATTCCTTCGGGTTTATCCCTAGGAGTGGTATTGCTGGATCATATGGCAGATCAAGGTATAGTTTTTTGAGAAGCCTCCATATTGTTTTCCAAAGTGGTTTGTACTAGCTTACATTCCTACCAGCAGTGTATGAGGGTTCCTTTTTCCCTGCATCCTTACCAACATTTGTTGTTGGCGATGTTCTTGATAGTAGCTATTCTAACAGGAGTGAGGGGAATCTTAGCGTGGTTTTGATTTGCATCTCATTTATGGCCAGGGATGGTAAGCATTTTTTCATGTGTTTTTTGGCCATTTGGACTTCTTCCTTTAAAAAGTTCTGTTTAGTTCAGTTGCCCACTTCTTTATTGGTTCATTAACTTTGGGGGAGCTTAGTTTTTTGAGCTCCCTGTATATTCTGATTGTCAGTCCTTTGTCTGGTGTATAGCTAGCAAATATTTTCCCACTTCAATGTAGAGACCACTTCCTTTGTTGTACAGAAGCTTTTAGAATCCACGTAGTCCCATTTGTCCATCTTTTCTCTTAGTTGCTGGGCTGCTGTAGTTCTACTGAGGAAGTCCTTGCCTATATCTATTGCTTCCAGAGTATTCCCTGCTCTTTCAAGTACTAACTGCAAGGTTTTGGGTCTGATATTTAAGTCCTTAATCCACTTTGAGTTGATACTAGTACAGGGTAACAGGCAGGTATCTAGTTTCAGTATTCTGCAGGCATATAACCACTTTTCTCAGCAACATTTGTTGAAAAGGATGTCTTTCCTCCATCATATGTTTTTGGTGCCTTTGTAAAAAATAAGGTAGGCATACCTGTGTGGACTCATATTCATGTCCTCTTTTCTGTTCCACTGGTCTTCATATCTGTTTTTGTGCCAGTACCATACTGTTTTTATTGCTATGGCTCTGTAGTATAGTTTCAAGTCAGGTATTGTGATACCTCCAGCATGGCTCTTTTTGTTCAGTATTCCTTAGCTATTTGTGGTCTATTGTGTTCCAAATGAACTTTTAGAGTAATTTTTCAATCTCTGTGGTGAACATCATTGGGATTTTGATGGGAATTGTGTTGAACATGTAGATTGCTTTTGGTAGTATACCAATTTTTGCTATGTTGATTCTGCCAATTCATGAGTATGGGAGATCTTTTCAACTTCCACAGTCTTCCTCGATTTCTTTCTTCAGTAGTTTATAGTTCTCCTTGTAGAGGTTATTTACATCATTTATTAATTTTATTCCTAGGTATTTGAATTTTTTTGAGGGTATTGTAAATGTAATTGTTTTCCTTCATTCTTTCTCAATTTACTCATTGTTAGTGTATAGCAAGCCTACTGATTTTTGTAAGTTGATTTTGTATCCTGCTACATTGCTGAAGCTGTTTATGGTGTCTACAAGTTTTGGGTGGAGCTTTTTGGGTCTTTGAGGTATAGGATCAAGTCGTCTGCAAATAGAGATACTTTGATTATTTCTTTACCTATTTTCCTTTTATTTCTTCTTCTTCCTTATAGCTCTGGGTAGGAATTCTAGGACTGTGTTAAATAGGAGGGAAGAGAGTGGGCATCCTTGTCTCATTCCTGACATTAGAGAAAATTGTTTCAGTTTTTCCCCATTAAGTATGATGTTTGCTATAGGTTTTCATATATAGCCTTTATAATGTTAAGGTACATTCTTTCTATTCCTAGTTTTCTTAAAGCTTTTATCATGAAGTGGTGTTGAAGGCTTTTTCTGCATCTGTTGAGATGATCAAGTGGTTTTTGTCTTTGCTTCTATTAATGTGATGCATTACATTTATTGATTTGCATATATTGAACCATCCCTGCATCCCTGGCATGAAGCTGACTTGGTCATGATGAGTGATCTTTTTGATATGTTGTAGGATTTGGTTCACAATAATTTTATTGAGGACTTTTCCATCAATGTTCATTAAGGAGATTGGCCTGTAGTTCTCCTTTTTGGAGGTGTCTTTGTCTGGTTTTGGGATGAGAGTCATATTGGCTTCATAAAACGAGTTAGGCAGTGTTCTTTCCCTTTCTATTTTGTAGAAAAGTTTAAGGAGTGTTGTTATTAGTTCTTTGAAGGTCTGGTAGAATTCAGCTGACAATCCATCAGGTCCTGGACTTTTCTTTTTTGGGAGACTCTTGATTGCTGCTTCAATTTCATTCCATGTTATAGGTTGGTTTAGGTGGTTAATGTCCGCTTGGTTCAATATTGGATGGTCATAAGTATCTAGAAATTTGTCCATTTCTTTAAGATTTTCCAATTATTGGAATATAGGTTCTCAAAGTAGTCTCTGATGAGTCCCTGGATTCCCTTGCTGTTTGTTGTTATTGTCCTATTTTCATTTCTGATTTTGCTAATTTTGCTCTTTTCCCTCCTCATTTTAGTCAGATTTGCCAGGGACTTGTCAATCTTGTTTATTTTTTCAGAGAACCAGCTTTTTGTTTCATTCATTTCTTTGTATGGGTGTTTTTTTTTTGTCTCTATTTCATTAATTTCAGCCCTATTTTTATTACTTGTCTTTTCTTCTCCTGTGATTTGATACTTCCTGTCCTCTCATGGCTTTGTTTGCTTTCATATTCTGTGTGCAGAATTCCTTGTACAGTTATCTGTAGTGGTGGCTAGGTTGTCATATATTGTCTTAGTTTCTGTTTATCGTGGAAGATTTTTATTGCTCTGTCAATTCTGAATGATGGTTTTGCTGGGTAGAGTATCTTAGAGCTGAAATTATTTTCATTCAGTGCCTGAAATATCTCACTCTATGTCCTTCTTGCTTTTAAAGTTTCTGTTGAGAAATCTGCTGTGTTTTTGATGGGTTTACCTTTATATGTTTTTTTTTTCTCTCTTACAACCTTCAATATTCTTTGTCTGTGCTTGTTGTTTTAATGATAATATGCTGTGGGGAGATTCTATTTTGGGCAAGTCTGTTTGGTGTCCTGGAGGCTTTCTGTAACTGAATGGGCAAACTTTCTCGAAATTTGGGGAATTTTCTGCTATTATTTCATTGAATATATTATGTATCCCTTTGGCTTGCACCTCTTCTCCTTCTTCAGTGCCCATGATTCTCAGGTTTAGCCCTTGAAAGAGTCACTGAGTTCTTGCATATTCTTTTCACTGCTCTTTGGTTGTTTGACTAAGATTTCTTCTGTTTTTTTCTTTAATTTCTATTTTACCTTCGAGCTTTGAGATTCTGTCTTCTACTTGTTCTAGTCTGCTGGAGCGGCCTTCCACTGTGTTTTTTGTTTGACTAAAGAGAATTTTATTTCCAGGATTTCTGTTTGATTCTTTTTTCTGAGGTTTTCCATATTTTTGTTCAACTCCTCTTTTATATTTTGTGTTGTCACCTGTAACTCATAAATCTCTTTTTATGGTGTCCTTTGTTTCAGTTTGGTGTTCGCTGAAGTCCTCTCTGAGTCCGTTTATTTGGTTCTGTGTCTTCTCATGTCCTTTATTTTTGGTGTCTTGAAATTTCTTGAGTGCATCTTGTACATTCAGATTAACCATGTCTAGTATCTTCTCCATGAATTTCTCAGTGATATCTTCCAAGATTTCTTCTTTGGGGTCCTTAGTGACATTTTATCCTTGTTTTGTCAAGGGCAGAAACTGGGTATCCATTTTCTTCATTTCCCACTGAATCCTGTATTAAATTATCTTTTTTCTTTTTCAAGGAGAATCCTCTTTTTTCAACATGTGCATACATTGTTTGGGTCATTTCTCCACCCTGCCCCCCTCCCCCACCCTTTTCCCCTCCCCCACTCAGTTTCAGGCAGAACCTGTTCTGCCCTTATCACTAATTTTGTTGAAGAAAATACACAAGCATAATAAGGAAGACAAAGCATTTTTGCTAGCTGAGTTAAGGATAGCTATACAGAGAGATTCCTACTATTGCTTTCTTGTACCCCTGTGTTACGACCCATATTGATTCAACTCTAACTGATCTTTGCATTGGTTCCTGATCCCCTGTTTATGATAAACTCTGTCATTTTAAGGTTTCTGTATTAGTTCCTCTGAAGTGGGGACATCAAATGCTTTCATGTTTTGGGTTTTCTACCTATTCCTATATCTCCCATATTGTTCTCCCCTTGTCATGTGATCCAAGTCCAACCACATTACTGCATTTACCCTAGATTTAAAGTCCACATATGAGGGAGAACATATGATTTTTGGTCTTCTGAGCCTGGCTGACCTTGCTCAGAATGATGTTCTCCAGTTCCATCCATTTACCTGCAAATGGTAAGATTTCATTCTTCTTCATGACGGAGTAAAATTCCATTGTGTACAAGTAACACATTTTCTTGATCCACTCATCAGTAGTGGGGCATCTTGGTTATTTCCATAACTTGGCTATTGTGAATAGCACTGCAATAAACATGGGTGTGCAGGTGCCTCTGGAGTAACCTGTGTTGCATTTCTTTGGGTATATCTCCAGGAGTGGGATTGCTGGATCATATGACAGGTCTATGTTTAGATTTTTAAGCATACCTCAAGCCCTTAAATTATCGTTTTGAGAGAATAGTTTCCATCCCTTTTCTTCTTCCCATCAATCCACTTGTTGCTGTGCAACTATGTTCTTGATAGGCTAGTTGGTGGTTTTGATTGCCTGTTTTCTTTCCCTGATTTAGCTTTTGTTTTGTGACTCACTTGGTTGTTAGCTAGGTTGATGTGGTTTTTCTGTCACTGACCTGGAGGTGTAATTTAGAAATAATAAATTCACAGGTCAATGCCAAACAAGTTGTTTACCTATTATATAGAAAACCCCTTGATGATAAAATCTGTAAACAGTAGGAGTTGGGGGGTAATGGTTATTAGGCTAGTTATAGATGTTGGAGAATTGGTAAAGGTGACACTCAAAAGGGGGGGCAGGAAAGGGGAGGGGGAAGAGGTATGGGGACTCCTGGGTTTTGTAGCCCTTGTGTGTGTTTGGGTGTATTTCTGTTGTAGTTGAGAGTGCTTGTGTCAGGGATTGCGGAGGGCTGGGGTTGTATACAGTTGGTACAGTAAGCTAATCAGCAGGTGATGACTGTGTAGGAGGGAGGGATAGTGTGTTGGCAGGTTGGGGGAAGATAAGAGGCAGAGGTGAAGACGGGGGAAATAGTGGATGAGAAGGGACAGAAAGAGTAGTTTGGAGGGAGGACAATGGATTGTAGCACAGGGGAAGCAGGGAAGGTGAAGAGGGTAAGAATAAGGATAAGAGAATAGTGATAGTGAAGTTAATAATACAGGGGAAAAAATAAACACAATAAAAAACACCAGGTTTAGGAACCACAAAAACTTCAGTATTTGGGTAAAAGTTCTAGAGTTATTCCTTAGGTATCTAATCCTGGTATTCTGGTGTTAGCATATAAACAGAAGCTCTGATGTAGTCTCACTAGGCATTGGCTAGTGAGTAGTATTGGGTCCTTCTGTCCACAAAATTAATTAGAATTGTGACGTGATGTAAGACTGCCAGTTCCTGCAGGGTGGTCAGAGCTGTTGTTTCACCAGCCAGCAGCTGCACTGCCCTTCAGCTGCAACTCTGTTTGGTCAGCTGCTCCCCCAGCAAGGTGGGGCAATTCAGTTTCAAATGCTGGCCTTTATCCCAGAGATTAGCTCCAGGATCTACCACCTGCCCTGCTTTGCAACCTTTGGGGGAGGTTGGCCTGTCACTTGTTCTCCCCTTCCCATGTTCTCAGCCTTTGTGCTTCTTCCGACCTCTGCTGGGTGCTACTGGTTCTTCTGGGAGGTTGGCTTGTCACCCCACTCCCACTCTCAGCCTTTGTGCCTTTCTCAGCCTCTGCTGGATGCTAGCAGCTCCTTTGGGAGGTTGGTTTGTCACTCCACTCCTGCTCTCAGCCTTTATACCTCTCCCAATCTCTGCTGGGTGCTAGCAGCTCCTCTGGGAGATTGACTTATTGCCCTGCCCCACTCTCAGCCTTTGCTGCTTTTCCCACATTTCACTGAGAGTTCAGCTTCTTGTGCCACCCCCATTCTCTGGGACAGGTTCAGTGTTCCACCCCACCTGCACTGTCAGTGTTAGATTATAGTTTGCTGCTTATGTTTTTTCAGTTTTGTTGGAGGGGGTTCAGTCTGCCCAGGGGATGCACTGGATTATTTTCCTGGGGGTGGGGAGGGAGTCACACATGGTGCATGATGCTTACCTGTTTTTTCTGCAGTTTCACACAAGCAGCTTTGGAGCCAGCTGGTGGGGAGAAATGGCACTGTTGTTTTCAGTGTGGCACAGAGTAGAGAGGCTTTCCATAGTCTAGGGGTCCAGGATGTCACAGAGTTTAATTCTGATTGATGTTCTGTCTTCTGCTTGTTGGGAGAAAAAAAGAGAAACAGCTGGGTGATTTTTTTTCCCAGGGCTAAACACATCTTGCTGGCTGTGCTGCATGGGATTTTCATGGCTGCTAGGTGCAATTAAAGGCTGATTTAAGGGTCAGTTATTGATTTTTTATCTGCACTTAATGTGATGGCAGTTATTATTTTGGCTAGAAGCAATCAGAATTACCCAAGTGTAGGTCTGACGTCTCAAGGAAGTTTCTGGTGTCACAGAGCTTAGGATTTCTGATTCCCTACCCTAGCCACCATCTTGGATCTTCCACATACAATATACTTTGATCATATTCTCCCCCCACATCCTGTCTTTATCCCCTCCCACCTCCCACTGCTCCTCCCCACATAGTCCTCCTTTTATGCTCATATGTGCTTTTTTGTGTCTCCATTCTGCATATAAGAGAGAAAGTGTCCATATTTAATCTTTCTTTATCTGACTTATTTTGCTTAACATGATCTTAAATTCTATCCATTTTCCTAAAAATGAAATAATTTCTTTTGTGCATAATACTCCATACTGTATATATGCCATGTTTTCTTCAATCATCTGTTCATGGACACCTACACTGATTGTATAACTAGGCTATTGTGAATACTGCTGCAACAAACATAGGTGTGCAAGTGTCTCTACTGTATGCTGCATTGCATTCCTTCTGGTATATGCCTAGGAGTGGTGTAGCAGGATTATATGATAGTTTACTCTTAGTTTTTTTGAGAAACATCCATAGTGATTTGCATAGTGTCAGCACTCTCATCAACCGTGTATGAGGAATCCTTTTACTCTGCATTTTCTCCAGCATTTTTTTTATGATAGCCAAGTGATATGGAATCTCAATGATGTTTTATTTTTTCATTTATGGCTAAGAATGTCAAACATTTTTTATATTTTTATTGGACATTTGTATTTCTTTTGAAAACTGTTCAGTTCATTTACCCATTTTTAATTGGATTGTTTGGGATTTTTGGTATTTAGTTTTTGAGCACTTCATAAATTCAGAATACTAAAAACCTTGTAAGATGAACAGCTGGAAAACATGTTTCCCCTTTCTGTAGGTTTTCTTTGCTGTGCAGAAACCTTTAATCTGATGCAATTCCATTTTTCAGTTCTTCCTCTTATTCCCTGAGGTATTGAGGGAGTCATATTCAGAAAGTCATTTTCTATACTTACATCCTCAAGTGTTTCCCCTATGTTTTCTCTAGTGCAACTTTTTATTCCCTAATGGGAATGTTATATTTCTTTTTTTTCTTATTTACTATTCCTGTAAAATATTCTGGCAATAGAAATCTCTGTTGAAAAGTTAAAAAAAATGATAAGAAAAAAAACTTCAGACAATAGTAGTAATTTCTGAGACACTTGATTTTAAGAAATCATATGTCATTTGTCAGAATTTCCAGGGGAGAGTATGGGGACTCTGCATATTTCCATGGACTTAAGGTGAGTAAGTCAAAAATAAAACAAAGAAAACTGATGTTTTGCCAAGTGATCAGAGCACTTTAACATAAACTGCAGCTTAAACTAAACGTAACTCCAATTCATTCTTTAAAACTTAGCTTAAGGGTCACTCTACTGTGTTTTAGAGGCTCCTTGTTTTGTTTCCATGGAGTTTCTGCAGACTCACTGAAAGTCCTTCTTATCTGTATTGTCATTGTAGGTGCTATTAAGCTCTATATGCTCCTGGTAACAGAGAAAGTGTTTTTTATTTCCAAAACCATCCCAGTGCCTAACCATGATACCTTGTACAAAATTTTAAAGTGATATACCCTGCATTTGTTAAGGAAGAAAATCTGACTTTTCTAAAGAGCTGGTATCAAAGAACAATGAAAAGCCAGTATCATATCTGTAATCCCAGGTACTTTGAAGACAGAGATCAGGAAGACTGTGGTTCAAGGCCAGCCAGGAAAAAGTTATTGAGACCCCTTCCACCATCTGTAGAACAAGCCAGGCATGGTGATTCTTGGCTGAAATTCTAGCTATATGAGGTAGGTAGAAGGACTGTGGTCTGATGCCAGCCCAGGAAAAAAAGCACAATACCCTATCCGAAAAATAACCTAAAAGCCAAAAAGGCTATTATGTGGGTGAAGTAGCAGAGTGCTTGCCTAGCAAATGTGAGGCTCTGAATTCAAACCCCAGTGCCACCCAAAAAATAGTAATAAAAAAGACAATGACTCTTAAAGGAAAGGAAATCTAGGTCCTAGTAAGATAGTTTTCAAGTCTAAATTATAACTAAACTTGAATGGAGCTGAATTATCTACTATTGAGTAGTGATCTTCACACATCTATTTGTCTTCCTATTTAGAGATTTGTTTTTGTTAAGTTTCTCTGGTTGAAGGACAAAAGGCTCACATAAGCTATCTCAGGCAATGATGTGTGGGACTCCAGAAAGCTGAATATTTTGGAATCACAGGTCCTATAAGGTGTTCTTAGTCTAAGGCATCTCTGAAGTCAATAACAATGAGAGTTATGAATCGTGGTCTTGCCTCAGTACATTAACATGAACACAATAGATGGTTTTCATGTGTCTGAGTGTCCCTTTTCTCTCTTGCTGCTGTATTTGGTTTCTGTACCCTCATTAGTTAATCTTACATGTGGCCCAGTGTGATTACATCAGATGTTCTCCGTATCAGGATACAACATTAATTCCAATGCTGACTGTTTATCCTCTTGTGGTTTCTGTTTGGCCCAGCTCATCATTTTGAGTCAGTCCATGTCAGTCTTGGCCTACTATGAAATGGTTGCCCTTGCTTCAAACTGTGACTGAGCCAGGCTCCTAAGGACCGTCCTTTCAGAAAAGACTTGGGAGAGACTGGCATTATGGCTGCTGCCTAGCCTGGATCTAAAGCCTGTGGGGATGGTCTTCAACAAATGCTAGAGATTTGGGACAAACTGTGCCTCTTTAGAGAAGATCTAATAATTTTTGCATCTTATAAATTCTAAGTAAAAATCATTTTTAGATGGGATTAATTATTTTTATCATTTTATGATCTGTCTTGCTTTATGTCCTCTTGGAATGCAAGTTCCAAAAAGGCAGTACATCTGTGTGTTGTTTGCGCCATAGTGCTATATCCTCAGCCCTATAAAAGTTCCTGACATATAGCAGATACTTATAAAAATATTTTGTAAATGAATACATCAACATTAAATATGAAAAATGGGGGGTATAAACAAACCAAATTATGTTCCCCCCTCATAATGCAGTACAGTCAGCCATTTAAAAATTATGTTGTATACTAATTTTTGAGTACATGACAAATTGTCATGTTATGTTCTGTAAAAAAAGTAACTTACAAAAAAATTAGATATGACATGGAAATAAACTAGATGGAATTCATCAGAATATTAGCAGTGACTATCTTAGATCAGATGATTGAAAATGATTTTTATTTTCTCCTTTTAATCCTTATATTTCTACATATATACATGTATATATTCATCTACATAATTATGTGCACATGTGCATATGTAATGTACTTGGATCCTCTTCATAGTTCAGTATCCTTTCCTTTCCCCCTCCCCCTACTGCTGATCTCCCAAACTTAGACAAGTCCCCCTTCTACATTCATGTCCCATTATTGTTATTCTCATCATCATCATTTTAGGTCTAGATTCTGAAAATAATCAAAAACATGCAATATTTGGCTTTTGAGCTTGGCTTAGCTCTCTCAACATGATGACACCTATCACTCTTATAACCAGAAACCTAATAAGCACACACACACACACACACACACACTATAAATGCTACATTAAAAACAATGATAAAGAATTATCTAATAGTGAAGGATACAAGATGGAATTTTTTTAGGTTATCAGTGTATCAGGGATAGAATTAACATTTTCCTAGTTCAAAATGTTCTCTATTTTTAAGTCTCATATTTTGCCTAATGCTTGCCTCACAGTGTGATCATTTGTGTGTGCATCTTTTCTTCATATAAGAAAGATTTGTATATGCCTCATCTTTGTGTTTCCAGTTGCCTCTAGATCAGTGTTTTGAATGCTGTAAGAGACCACTAAAAGTCTTTTAAATGACTGGCTGCATGAAGAATTAAGTTTCAGGGCATGACTTGATTTGTGGCATATCCAAGTGTGAATAATAACAAGGCTGGTGATTTTAATAAAACTGCATTTTAGCAATCTTTCCTCACAAGTAAATGAAATTTGAGATTCAGAATTTTTTTAAGTGGCCCTAAATCTTTAATGGGTTTTCACAGGTGATAGTGAATTTGCTTGAATGGGACAATTTGCTGCTAAAGCAGGAAGAGACCAGAAAGGTTATCTATTCCATCTCCTAATTTTAAGTGAGGATCTGGAGTCTCAGTGAGATGAGCAAGCTTGCTCAAGGTCACATCTGTATTATTCTGATGAGAACCTTAACTTTCTTTACTCTTAGTTTAGTGCTTCTACCACTGTACTACACCACTTCTATACTTCTGGTGAAATTGCCCTTAATGTGATGCACGTTAGCACTTAATGTGACTAAGTTACCTGGCACTGGGAAAATGTGTAAAGTGTTTGAAATTTTGGGCCATTATCTAGGAAAAGGCAGCTCATCTCTATGTTGGATGAAAAAACATAATAACAAGTGCTTTAGAGAAAGGCTGTAATAAGCAGTTATATCTAAAGAAAACTGTTTTGTGTACTTTTAAAAAGCTATAAATAACTATGTTCTTTTTTCTTAAAACAATAAGTCATATTTACATTGCTAATAAATTGATAAGATGCTTCAACTTGCAAAGCCAAAACTTTTTATCTCAGTCATTTGCTATCCTCTGTATCAACTACATTTTTTTATCATGAATGTTCTTCCCTGCTACCATGGTTTTATATAATTACTTGCCAATGCAAGACTAAGAAAATTACAAAAAAGCAGGATTAGTATTTTTGACCTCCACACCTAAGAAAAACAGGAGTCATTGAACTGTAGAGTACTAAGAAATTTAAGAATATAGATAAATAAGAAATGGAATTAAATAGACAAACTATCTCTCATATAAGTTCAATTAAGAATTTGCCCCTGAATATTTGTACTTAAATGTACCAAGACCAAAAGGTAAAACATCATATTAGTTAACAGGAAATTCTTCTGATACACACAATAAAGGGAAAATGAAAGTAGTTTTTCCAAGTCAATCATGCCACATAGATTCAGCTAAATATGAGTCCAACATATCACAATACAGTCTTACACTTTGCTTTACATCTGTCCTGACAAGACTAATGTTTGGATCTATAGGACAAGAGGTGACACGAAATGGAATTTGGGATCATTATAGCTAGCCTAAGCTTGCTGGAAACTACAGACAAGCTAAATGTTATCATGCACAGCCCACAAATCAGAGTGAATGGTAAATCTAGGCCAAACACATGTTTCAAAATAGGCAGTAGTGTTGAGGTTGTTGCCAGCAGTTTCCAAATAACCAATAGCTGTTTGATGGACAGAATCTAGGATACCAAAAGCCCATATTTCCCTTTCTGATAATTTGACTTGCAAGGACAAATTGTTCAAGTGATCTAAGCAATAAATATCGTTATTCCTTGTTTAATCTTTTGGAAGTTTCCCATAAGCCTTCAGCATAAACAGAAAAATCCTTCAGATGGAAAAAAGTAAACAAATCTCCTTCAAACTTTTCTGGACTTATCTTTCAGTAACTTCTTGTATGTTCTTTTTACTTCCTGAGCTCAGTTTACTATCTCATTCTTTGTCTTTAAGTGCTATCACCTCAAGTCAGGATGCTTTTGTGAAAATCTGAACTTCTATGTCACATTTTCATAGACTTTCCCCAGTCTTCCAGTGTTTGATTGCTTGTTTCTCCTGTATGTTCTCAAAGCACCTGGGCATAACCCTAATATAACTTTCTCACCTTACTGTAACTAAGTATTTTCCAATAGTTGTGAGTTTCTTGATTTAAAAATAAAGTCTTGCTCTAGCTTATATTCACAAAAGGTAAAAATTTTGTCATATGAAAAGTTCTGAATGAATAATAATTCATTAATTTCCCATTCCTGCATGTATACTATCTTTTGAATTTAAAAGAAAATCTGGTTGCCTTCAAGTACTTACCCACAGAATGCACTTAACTCAAGGGAGTTTGCATAACTGGGCTTTTATTCTCTCTCAGTAAAGCATCTAGAGAGACCTTTGGAAAATCAGTACATTTACAGAAAGATGCTCAAGTTCTCTCATAATAACAAAAATGTAAAGTTAAATTATACTGAAGTATCATTTCTGTTCCACCAGATTGTCAAAAACTAAAATAAAAAAAAGATAATATATTCTGCTATCAAGACTATAGAAAAACAGGTACTCATTCAGCCTAGTAGATGTGCAAAATGATGCAGTCCCTTATGTAAGAAATTCAGCAATAGCTAATAAACCTATACATGCATTTAACCTTTGATGCAACAGTTATACTTTCAGAGTCCTACTTAGAAGAAGGAATTAGCAAAAGACTTATCTTATACATATAACTTGAATGCAAATCAGTTTTTAAGTCATTCAATACAGAATTATTTGTAGTTCAAGTAGTGGGAACAACCTGAATATCTATCCATAAGAGACTGGTTAAACAATGTGTAGTATAGCCACGTAAGACAGTACTATGCACCTACAAATAGAGTAAAGATTAGGTTTCATTCTCAGCAAATAGAATGAAGAAGAGTTTAGTGTGTTAGATTTCCACAGTATTTTGCAGTTTAATTTGGGATGTATTAGTACTTGGATAGGTTATACAAAAATTAAATACAAGAAGGATACACAAAAAATAAAATGGTTACCTACAGGGAATGAGACCATTGGAGGTGGGGGGGAGGTGAGCAGTAGGAACAGTTTATGAAATAAAGCTTGATTTTGAAACATGCAATATTTTACTTGGTGAAAATAATAAATGACCAAGGATGAAGGGGGGAGAGAGCAAATGTGAAAATTGAAGACAATGAACAAGTAACCTAACTATTTGATATATTACATCCACTTGACACTAATTGAATAAAATAATTTTGAGTGTGGTATTCTGACTGCATATATTTAGTAAAACATAAGGGTAAGAATCCAAATAGAAATTGTAAACTTTTAAAATAAATTTTGTGGTATTTTAGCTGTAATTATGAAACATTTTTCATGTGTTATCAGAGAAAATAAATGAGTACACCAGTGCTATTTGGAACTAAGTTTTCACTCTAATTCAAGAGATACAGATATGAAAAGGAGAATGATAAGGGATAATCATAGCATTTTGATTTGAATGAGATTAGTAGGAACAAAGCTTCCAAATTCTTTCTGATAAAAAAGCCTAAAATAAATGATACACAATAGCCACAAGCTCAGCTAGTCTTCAGATTTTAATTCCTAAATATTATTTCTCCCCCAAACTAACTAGGCTTTTGGAAAAAAAGACTGATTCCAGCTCAGATACATATAAAATACAGTTGGGTCTGGAACATGTTGTACCAGAAAGAAAAGGAACACGTACAAACTAACAGGGTTTTATTAGGACAAAAATCAGCTCTAAAGGCTCTTGATAACCAAATTGGACATAATATCAACATCAGCAAGTCACATCGTAAATACTCATGAAAAAAGGAGGGAAGTTCTTTTATAGAGAAGAATGCCAGTTAGCAAGTACAGAGGAATTACAAAATTATAAAATCACTATTTTGCAAAAAACCAAAGAACAGTTGATGCAGATGGAAATTTTCAATTATTGCTTAAAACTATTGAAAGAAAGGTTGTCGGGAAACAATATATGTATTGTCTTAAATTTCATTCCATAGATTGCTTATTAATTATAAGAAGTGACCCTTTATAATGGAGAAATCTGGCAGCTTCTATATTAACCAATTGACCAAACTTAGAATAACAAGTAGTTAAATAATTCAACAAGGTAGCCTTATATTATTCACTTCCTAATGTGATTCAATATAAAATTAAAAATCAGATGATATCAAGAAGATGCTGGAATAGGGAGTCTCAGGCCCAATTCCCTTTCTCACAAAGAAAGTTAAAAGACTGCTGGGGCCCAGGTTGAACATGGAGCAAACCTCATGAAAGCCAGTAGGAAAATCTATGTCACTCCCTTGCCCTCCACCTGACTCAGCACAGAGTACATAGGAGAAAACACCCATCTCCCAGCTTCTCCTTGGAGAAGGAAAGAGAAGACTGAGATGTGCATTCAACCTGCAGACTTTCAAGAAGTTTGCCTTAAGGACTGATTTATGTTTGCCTGAATGTAAGAATTGACAAGAAAGGGTATAAGTTGTGGGAAGAGAAAGAGTTGGCATGTGCATTCAATATTTAGAATTTGAGGGGAGCTATCAAAAATTTGGTTTTGCCTATTTCAGAGCTCTGTGGGCTGCTGAGAGCAAAGGGGAGTCTGGGTAGCTTGCAGCAGCTCAAGAAAACTTGCAGCAATACAGATGGATACTAGAGCTAGCAAGAGATTATAGCCCTGAACCTTCTAATTTACACTCACAAGTTCAGAAAAGATAAATCTATAAAATAGTTTGAGAAGCCTTTGAATCTCTAGCCCAGTTGCTGAAGAAAGAAGTAGCTATTTTTTCAAAGGCTTGTAAATCTCACCACAAAATAAGGCATGAGAAGAAACAGGAAAACATGGCCAATCAAAGTATCAGAATAAATTTCCATAATCCAATCCTAATAAAATTGTAGATAGATGAATCACCTGCAGAAATTCAAAATACCCATCATATAGATGCTCAAAAATCTCAGGAGGAAAATACATGAACAAAGTACAAATTTCAATAAAATGAATTGAAGAAAAATTTTGGAACTGAAGAATACAATAACTGAACTGAAAAATTCTCTATAGCAATTCAAAAGCAAATATAATCAAGTAGATGAAAGAACCAGATAACTCTAAGATAGGTTGTTTTAAATTATAATATCTCTCTTGTTATCAATGAGGGATACATTCTAAGACTTTCTTAAGGAACTGCACGTAGTACATATTACCTGTACATATCATGTTTTTTCTTATTCATGTCATACAAATTTAATGGCTTTTTCATCTTCACTAAGAGTTTATCATGCACTGTGCCTATAACTTTTGCAGTATAAGGTACAACAGTAAAACTGGCATGAATTTCTTCTTACTTCCTCACAATTTCATGAAGAAGACTCATTCTAATCATAGATCTTTGCAAACTCAGCATGATTTTTTTTCTTTCCTTACTAAGCTGAGAGTTTTCTCCTTTTACTTCAGAGAAACACTTTATGCTTTCTCTTTGGCATATCAAAAATGGCACCATCATTATTCTTGTGCTTTGGAGCCATTACTTAGGAAAATAAAGGTTACTTGAATACAAGTATGCAATACCATGACACTAAGTCTGATAATCAAGATGGCTACTTAAGTGACAGATGGACAGGTAACACATACAGCATAGGTACCCTAGAAAAGGAATAATTCATATCCCAGATGGGAGTGGGACAGGATGAGGTTTCATCATGCAACTCATGCTACAATTTAAAGCTTATAAACACTCAGCTACACACAAACCCTTAATCAACAAAGACAACTACATGATAGGGATCACCACGTACTTATCAATAATAACACTGAATGTTAACAAAAGACACCAATTGGCAAACTGGATTAAAAAGGAAGATCCAACAATCTGCTGCCTACAGGAGACCCACCTCAAAGACAGAAATAAGCACTGGCTGACAGTGAAAGGCTGGAAGAAGAACTACCAAGCCAATGGCCCCCCAAAACAGGCAAGAGTAGCAATACTTATCTTGGACCAAGTAGACTTCAAACTTACATTGATCAAACAAGATAAAGAAGGATACTCCATACTAATAAAAGGGGAAATACACCAAAAGGAAATAACAATTATCAACCTATATGCACCCAACCTCAATGCACCCAATTTCATCAAACATACTCTGAAGTACCTAAAAACATATATAAACTCTAACACAGTGGTAGTGGGAGACCTTAATACCCCCCTATCACCAATAGATAGGTTATCCAAACAAAAACTCAATAAAGAAATCCTACAACTAAATCACACCATAGATCAAATGGATCTAGCTGATGTCTACAGAATATTTCATACAACTTCTGCACAATATACATTCTTCTCAGCAGCTCATGGAACTTTCTCCAAAATTGACCATATCTTAGGGCACAAAGCAAGCTTCAGCAAATATAAGAAAATAGAAATAATCCCATGCATTCTATCTGACCACAATGCATTAAAACTAATGCAACAAACAACTAAACAACAAAAACAACAGTAAAAAACATGCAAACAATTGGAAGCTGAACAACACATTGCTTATTGATCAATGTGTCATTGATGAAATAAAAGAGGATATTAAAAGGTTCCTGGAAGTTAATGAAAATGAAAACATGACCTACCAGAACCTATGGGACACAGCAAAGACAGTCCTAAGAGGAAAATTTATAGCCATGAGTGCATATATTAAAAGGACAGAAAGATCTCAAATCAATGACCTAATGCTACATCTCAAACTCCTAGAAAAACAAGAACCAGGAAACCCCAAAACAAGCAGAAGAAAAGAAATAATCAAAATAAAGCCTGAAATTAATGAAATAGAAACAACAACAACAAAAATATACAAAGAATCAATGAAACAAAAAGCTGGTTCTTTGAAAAAATAAATAAGATTGACAGACCCCTGGCAAACCTGACTAAAATGAGGAGAAAAAAACCCAAACCAATGAAATTAGAAATGCAAAAGGGGAATAACAACAAACACCATGGAAATCTAGGAAATCATCAGAGATTACTTTGAGAACCTGTATTCTAATAAATTTGAAAATCTTGAGGAAATGGACAGATTTCTAGATATTTACAAACATCCAAAACTGAACCAAGAGGATATCAATCACCTGAATAGATCTATAACACAAAATTAAATTGAAGTAGATATCAAGAGCCTTCCAAAAAAGAAATGTCCAGGACCTGATGGATTCTCTGCTGAATTCTATCAGATGTTTACAGAACTAATACCAACCCTCCTTAAACTTTTCATGAAATAGAAAGGAAAGGAACACTGCCTAACTTGTTTTATGAAGCCAATATTACTCTCATCCCAAAACCAGACAAAAACACCTCCAAAAAAGGAGAGCTACAGAACAGTTTTCTTAATGAATATCGATGCAAAAATCCTTAATAAAATAATGGCAAACCAAATCCAACAACACATCAGAAAGATCATATACCATGACAAAGTCAGCTTCATCCCAGGGATACAGGGGTGGTACAACATACATAAATCTATAAATGTAATACAGCACATCAATAGAAGCAAAGACAAAAACCACTTGATCATCTCAATAGATGCAGAAAAAGCCTTTGATAAGATCCAACACCACTTCATGATAAAAACTCTAAGAAAACTAGGAATAGAAGGAATGTACCTCAAATTGTAAAGGCTTATATATGACAAACTTACAGCCAACATCATACTTAATGGTGAAAAACTGAAATCTTTTCCCCTAAAATTAAGAAGGAGACAAGGGTGCCCACTATCCCCACTCCTATTCAACATAGTACTGGAATTTCTAGTCATAGCAATTAGGCAAGAAGAAGAAGTAAAAGGAATACAAATAGGTAAAGAAATTGTCAAAATATCCCTCTATGCAGACGACATGATCCCATACCGCAAAGACCCAAAAAACTCTACCCAAAAACTTCTAGACACCATAAACAGTTTCAGCAAGGTGGCAGGATACAAAATCAACTTACAAAAATCATTAGCTTTCTATACACCGACAATGAACAAATTGAGAAAATGCATATAGAAACAATTCTATTCACAATAGCCTCAAAAAAAAAATCAAATACCTAAGAGTAAATTTAACAAAGGGTGTGAATGACATCTACAAAGAGAATTACAAACTCCTGAGGAAAGAGATCGAGAATGACTATAGAGGATGGAAAGATCTCCCGTGCTCACGGATTGGGAGAATCAGCATAGTAAAAATGGCCATACTACCAAAAGCCATCTACATGTTTAATGCAACTCCCATAAAAATCCCAATCACATTCATCATAGAGATTGAAAAATCTACCCTGAAGTTCATTTGGAAACACAAGAGACCACGAATAGCCAAGGCGATACTCAGCAAAAAGAGCAATGCTGGAGATATCACAATACCTGACTTCAAACAATATTACAAAGCAATAGCAATAAAAACAGCATGGTATTGGCACAAAAACAGACATGAAGAACAGTGGAACAGAATAGAGGACCCAGATATGAATCCACACAACTATACCAACCTCATTTTTGACAAAGGTGCCAAAAATATACAATGGAGAAAAGACAGCCTCTTCAACAAATGTTGCTGGAAAGAGTGGTTACCCGTCTGCAAGAAACTGAAACTAAATCCATGTCTACCACTTGTACTAGTCTCAACTCAAAATGCATCAAAGACCTTAATATCAGACCTGAAACTACAGGAAGGAGCAGAAAGCCCTCTAGATCTAATAGGTACAGGCAAGGACTTCCTCACTAGAACCCCAGCAGCCCAACAACTAAGAGAAAGGATGGACAAATGGGACTTCACAAAATTAAAAAGCTTCTGCACAACAAAAGAAATGGTCTCTAAACTGAAGAGACCACCCACAGAGTGGGAGAAAATATTTGCCAGCTGTACATCAGACAAGGGACTGATAACCAGAATATACAGGGAAATTAAGAAACTAAACTGTTCTAAAATCAATGAACCTATTAAGAAATTGGCAACTGAACTAAACAGAACTTTCTTAAAAGAAGACATTCGAATGGCAAAAAAGCACATGAAAAAATGCTCACCATCTCCATCCATAAATGAAATACAAATCAAAACCACACTAAGATTCCATCTCACCCATTAGAATAGCCATCATCAAAAACACCACCAACAACATGTGTTGGTGAGGATGTGGGGAAAAAGGTACCCTCGAACACTGCTGGTAAGAATGCAAGCTGGTGCAACCACTCTGGAAAAAAATTTGCAGGCTTCTTAAAAATCTAAGCATACACCTTCCATATGATCCAGCAATCCCACTCCTGGGGATATACCCAAAGGAATGCAACACAGGTTACTCCAGAGGCACCTGCACACCCATGTTTATTGCAGCACTATTCACAATAGTCAAGTTATGGAAACAACCAAGATGCCCCACTACTGATGAATGGATCAAGAAAATGTGGTACTTGTACAGAATTTTACTCAGCCTTGAAGAAGAATGAAATCTTATCATGTGCAAGTAAATGGATGGAACTGGAGAACATCATTCTGAGCGAGGTTAGCCAGGCTCAGAAGACCAAAAATCTTATGTTCTTCCTCATATGTGGACTTTAGATCTAGGGTAAATGCAGCAATGTGGTTGGACTTGGATCACATGACAAGGGGAGAACACATATGAGAGGTATGGGGATAGGTAGAAAACCCAAAACGTGAAAGCATTTGATGTCCCCACTCCAGAAGAACTAATACAGAAACCTTAAAGCGACAGAGGTTAACATGAGAAGGGGATCAGGAACCAGTGTAAAGATCAGTTAGAGTTGAATCAACATGGGTTGTAACACATTTGTACATGGAAGCAATGCTAGGAATCTCTTTGTATAGCTATTCTCAACTAGCAAAAATGCTTTGTCTTCCTTATTATGCTTATGTCTTTTTTTCAACAAAATTAGAGATAAGGGCAGAACAGGTTCTGCCTGGAAGTGGTGTGGGGGAGGAAGGGGGGTGAGCAGGGGGAGAAATGACCCAACAATGTATGCAGATATGAATAAATGAATAATAAAAAACTAAATAAATAAAAAAATAAAGCTTATGAATCCTTTTATGAATTGTTTGCTTCTGGAATTTTTCCATTTGATAATTTCAGACTTTTGCTGACTGTAGATAACAAAAACCAGGGGCAATAAAACCATATATAAAGGGGGACTACTGTATCCATCCAAAAAGAAAAGATAACAACAGAAGAGTGGAGAAAGCCTGAGAGACTTAGGAAACATCATCAATTTGACCAATGAATTAATTGTGGAAGTCTCAAAAGGAAAAGAGTGAAGGGAAAGAGGAAGAAATTTTATTTGAAGAAATAATCACTGGAAACTTGCCAAAATCAGAAATGAAATGGATATCCAAATTGAACAAAGTCAACAAACTAATTAGGAAGGACTGATGACATTCACATCAACACACATAATAATAATAAATAAAAATAATTATAAAATATCAAAAGTGAAAATAGATGGTTTTTAATAGCAGCAAGGGGAAAGTAACTCATTACATATAAGAGAGCCTCCATAAAATTATCAGCATATTTCTCCACAGAAACCTTAGGGTAGAAGGAAGAGGAAAATTACACTAAAAGTGATAAACGCAAAAAAAAGAAAAAAACTATCAATAAAGAATACTATATCCAGCAATGCCATCCTTTAAAAATGAAAGAAATAAGGATACTCCCAAATAAACAAACAAAAACTAAGGGAGTTCATGACCAACATTCTTGTCTTACAAGAAATGGTAAAGGCAGTTCTTCAGGTTCATATGAAATATACTTGACAGTAATATGAAACCATAAGCTCAAATATAATATACAGACAAGAAGACAATATTGCAGTGTATAAATCACTTTTAGTTATGATATAGAAGATAAAAGACAAAAGTATAAAAATAAGTATAGCTATAAGATATTCTAGTGAACATACAATGTAAAAATGTGATTCGTGACATACAATATAAAAAATGGAATGGATGGGGAAAGTAAAAGGGTAGAATTTTAATGCAATTGAAGTTAAATTGTTACCAACTTAAAACATCAGCTTATTCTTGTTGACTAGTAGAGGTTTTAGGTAAACTCCATGGTAATCACGAAGAAAATACATAAGATTCATAAAAGAAAATAAGAAAGAATTCAAAGCATATCAGCACACAACTCAATGAAATACAAAGGAAGACAGAGAGGAAAAAGGGGACAAAAACACTATAAGACAGTTGTAATTCCTTTCCTATTATGATTATATGAAATGAAAATGAATTAAACTCCTCAAGCAAAAAAAGAAACAAGATTCTTCTACATGCTGCCTTCAGTAGACTGCTTTACATTTAATGACAGATATAGGTTGAAAGTGAAAAGAACAGGAAAAATATTTCATGCAAATGGTGACTAAAGAGAGAAAGGGTTGCCATATTTTTAACAGAAAAAAACTAACTTTAATTCAAAATTTCTCACAGAGAAGGACATAATGTAATGATCAAAAATTCAGTTAGCCAGAAAGATGTATCAGTTTTAAATGTATATGCAAGGAACATTAGCGCTTCCAAATATATGAATGAACTATTAACAAAATGAAGGAACAAATAGATAGCAACACAATTATAGTAGAAGCTGATAACCTATTTTCAACAATGGATGGAACATCCAGACTGAAGATCAATAAGGAAACAGAACTTGAACAACACTAAGCCAAGTGAACCTAACAGACTTAAACAGAATATTCTACTAAACAGCAGCAAAATAGATTTTTCTCAAATGAAGACATATGACACTAAGGATCTGCTGTATAGCATCATACTTACAGTTAACATTACTGTAGTACACACTTAAAATTTTAAGGGGATAAATGTCCTGTTAAGTGTTTTTAACACACTTTTTAAAAATATCTTTCTGTACTCTTGATAGTACATTTTTCACATTAATCTAATCATGAGGAAGCAACTAAACAAATCCAAGCACTGACATATTCTATAAAACAAATATTCTAGAATTTTCAAAAATTATATTTCATATTTTAAAAGTATTATTATAGTTTTAAAGAAACTATTAAACATAATAACCTAATGTAGTTTATAAACCTAAGACTTCCTTGAAAACAGAATTTTTAAAAATATACATCTATAAAATTATTTTTATACTTATTATTTCTGAGTAACAAAATATACCAAACGCACAGTGGTTTAAAAATATTTATCATTTTATGATCACTTATGGTTTCTGTAGGTCAAAATTCAAGAATGGTGTTTCTATGGGTGCAAGTTTCTCATGAGGCTGCAGTCCAGGTGGCTGAAGCAGCTATAAGCTGGGGGGATATTTGCTCCTCACATTTCAGTTTTGGCTCTCAGCAGAACTGTATGTTTCTCTGAAGGTCATATGGTACTGCTTTCAAGGACGGTGTTAGTCCAGTTACACAGATAGTTGGATAATTGGGATTGGGCCTTCTGTTTTCAAAGATGAGTGAGTTTGTCAAAGCTTTTCTTTCTAAACCAGTGCAACTTGTGTTAAATAGTGCTTATTGGTCAGCAGTCACAGCCAGCTATGGAGCCAGTGAGCAGTGTGAGTCCTGGAACAACGGACGAAGGACATGCTCCTGCTGAGGTTCCTCTGTGCCGCCATGCCATTCTCTATATATAAAATGTCAATAATCATGTAATAATAATAATAATAGAGGTCTCTTTTATGAGAAATTAGATACTTAGTCAACATTTGAAATCAAGGTTTCAAAAAGTATTATCAGCACACAGCAATGCTCATTGCAGCTGGCATCAATAAAAGGAACATCCTTCATGTAAGGTTCTCTATCCATAGCAAAACTGAGGCTGTGGCCTTTGTCTGGAGTAAACAGGACAGATGCCAGGCAGGCCTCGCTAGGTATCTTTTGTAGCCAAGTCATGATTCTGGGATCACTGTTTTCCCACATGGCAAAGCTTTAAAAATCTTCATAGTCTATAACACTATGATCCCACTTCTATAGGAAGTAACTCTTTCACAGGAAAGAGCATTAAATACAGAAAAAGTATTAACTGTAATAGAAATAAGCTGAATGTCCAACCAAAGACAAATTTTGAAATAAATTATATCTACTTAGTGGTTATTATGCATATTTTTAAATTTATGCCTATGAATAGTTTGGTAATAAGTTATGAAATATGTATTATGTGTAAAAAGAATATGAAATTGTACATAAAGTGCCAAAATTTTGTGCAAAGAACTATACAAAAATAATGAAAAGATACTCATCTTTAGATGTTGACAGTTGGGTTTTTTTTCATCTTGCTTTTCTATATTTTATAATTTTCCTTTAATGAGATTCCATCACTTTTCCTAACAAGAAAGGTAAAGCACTGATTTTAAAAGTGCTAACATAAGGGCTGGAGGCATGGCTCAAAGGCTAGCAAGCATGAGGCCTGAGTTCAAACCCCAATACTGGGGGGAAAAAAGTGCTAACATAAGAGTTCTTGGTATACAAAGAATGATTAACCTTGTCTAATAATGAATTAAAATTTATGTAAATTATTTTAAGACAAAATATCAAGGGATACAGTTAAGCAGTACTTTTGAGAATTTAAAGGATCTTTTTACTTAACTTTCAAAACATTAATACCTTCTAAAAGCTCATGGAAGAAGAGATAAATATTAACAGTAACATTTCAGCTATCTCTAATTCTATTTTCTCCTTCTAATAACTAAATCAGCTGCAGCTGAGAACAAGGAATTAACAAGAAAGGATCTGCAAAAGGGAGAGGAAACCAAAGGGACCACTTTGTGCCATGCTGTTTTACACGACCATATTTATTTTTGAAACAACCTTATTAGGTTATTTTACATATATGTTATCTTATTTAACCTTAACAGCAATCCTGTGAGGTATTTTATAGATGAGGAAACTGGGGTTTGAAAACAGTACATAACCTAGCCTGGCCCGGGAGTGGGTGTGAGGGGGACCACTCATACCTGCAATCCTAGCTGATCAGGAGGCAGAGATCAGGGGATTGTGGTTTGAGATCAGCCATGGCAAACAGTTAGCAAGACCCCACTCTCAGCCAATAAAAAACTGGGCATGATGGTGCATGCGTGTCATTCCAGCTATGTGGGAAGCATGAATTAGGGGAACAGAGGCACAGGAAAGCCTGGGCATAAATGTGAGGTCCTATCTCAAAAATAACAACAACAAAAAGGACTGGGGACATAGCTCAAGTGGTAGATCGCCTGCCTAGCAAGTCCAAACTCCAGATTACATAATTTGACTAGTGGGAAACAAACAGAAAAAGTTCTGACTTACAATCCTTTGGGTATATCTCTAGGAGTGGAATTGCTGGATCATATGGCAGTTCTATTTTTAGTTTTTTAAGAAGCCTCCATACTGTTTTCCATAGTGGTTGTACTAATTTACATTCCTAACAACAGTATGTAAGGGTTCCTTTTTCCTCCACATCCTCACCAACATGTTGTTTATATATATTTTTTTATTGTTGTTGTGCTGGGTGGGTGTACATTGGAGTATTTACAAAGGTTCCTAAAATACATCAAATAGATCATATTGAATTCACCCCCTCCACTGCTCTCTTTCATCCCCCCTTCTGATTTATGTTCTTAATGATAACCATTCTAACCAGAGTGAGGTAGAATCTTGACATGGTTTTGATTTGCATTTCTTTTATGGTCAGGGATGTTGAGCATTTCTTCAGGTGCTTTTTGGCCGTTTGGACTTCTTCCTTTGAAAAAGCTCTGTTCAGTTCATTTGCCCATTTCATCATTGGGTCACTGATTTTTGGGGAGTTTAGTTTTTTGGGCTCCCCGTATATTCTGGTTATTAAATCCTCATCAGATATATAGCTGGCAAAGATTTTCTCCCACTCCATGGGCAGCCTCTTCAATTTGGTGACCATTTCTTTTGTAATGCAGAAGCTTTTTAGTTTCATGTAGTCCCATTTGTCAATCCTGTCAAGAGAAAGTTGCTGAGCCATTTGAGTTCTATGTAGGAAGTCTGTTGCCTAGGCCTATGAATTCCCATTGTGTCCCCTACTCTTTCCTGCACTAGCTTCAAAGTTTCAGGTTTTATATTAAGGTCCTTAAGCCACTTTGAGATGAAACCATATAGGATGAAAGACATGAATCTAGATTCAGTTTTCTGCATGGAGATACCCAGTATTCCCAGCAACATTTGTTTAGAAAGCTGTCTTTTCTTCATGGTAAGTTTTTGGGACCTTTGTTAAAAATCAGGTGGGTATAGCACTGTGGATTCATATCTGGGCCTTCTATTCTGTTCCACTGGTCTTCATGTCTGTTTTTAGGCCAGTACCATGCTGTTTTTACTGCTATGGCTCTGTAGTGTAGTTTGAAATTGAGTACTGTGATACCTCCAGAGGTGCTCTTTTGCTCCATATTGCCTTGGCTATTCACAGTCGTTTGTGCTTCCAAATGAAGGAATGTTAAGTCAGGTTACAATAAAGGTACCTGCACATCCATGTCTATTGCAGCATTTTTCACAGTAGCTAATCTATGGAAACAGCCAAGATGCCCCACTACTGATGAATGAATTAAGAAAATGTGGTATTTTTCACAATGGAATTTTATTCAACCATTAAAAAAAACTGACTTTTTTTTTTTTTTTTTTTTTTTTACAAAATCAGAAAACAGGAGGGCACAACAGTTCCTGTCTGGTGGGTTGGTAACAATGGGATGAGGAAGGATGTGAGTAAAAGGTTTAGTAGGGTGAATATAGTGCAAATACTGTGTGCACATGTATGTAAATGGAAAAATGATACCTGTTGAAACTATTCCAGGAATGGGGGTAAAGGAGGGGATAAAGGAGAGTGGTGGAGGGGGTGGAATTTAACTATGATACATTTGGTATATCGTAAGAACTTTTGTTAAATGCCATAATGTATTCCCAGAACAACAATAAAAAAAATTTTTTTAAAGAAAGAAGAAATTCTGCATTCTTTACACGGACACTGGGCTCCACTGAGAGCTTTGTATGGCATCATTTTTAAACAGAATTTATCCGCACTTCTTAGTTGGTTTTCTCATTCTAAAGAACATATGTAAAAACATCAGCATATGAGAGAAAGGAAAAGAAGAATGCTAAAACAACAGCAGTAGGAAATGAAAGCTGACAAAAGAAAAAAGTAGTGAAAAGCAGCCAAAGAATTCAAAAAGCATAGCTGTATGGCGCCATGGAACTATTTCATGACGACATACAGCCATCCATAACGCTGAGGGAATCATGCTCAATACTTCACTTTCCATATCCTCAGAAGTATAGGTGGAATATAACAATTATTTTCCAAAGAAAACACTCTAGCTCTCTACCTCAAGTGTTCTCAACAGATGAGGTGTTTCTTTTGTTTTATTTTTTTAGTATTTGAAAATCCAGTAGAAGATTTACAAACACAAGACGATTTCTAAAACTGAGGCCCCTCAGAAGAGGCAATATCCAGATTCAGAACTTGCTTGTTGCTTATCTTCCAAAAAACTGAAGGATAGACTTAACAGCTATTTGGTTTTATTGATAGGCTTTGAAATATTTTGCTAGCACAACTTAAAAGTGGAGTTGAAGCATCAACTGAAGCTTTCTATGCTACTGTGGTTTAAATTGAATGCTGCGCTTTGTATAAACATAATTTTTGTGGTTTAACTTAGGCTGTTCTCTGTGGTCTTCCCATATAATGGGAATGCGTCAGAAGCACAGCTTCGTTTCCTGTGTAGGCTGGAAACTGTTAACAGCAAAGTTTGGAGACCGTCTGAGTGAGCTCTTTGCCATATGTTAAACTAAACTTGATATGAAAAATCATTTCGGTTTCCCGTTTCCCAGAGCATTAAAAAGAAAAAAGCAGCTCAGTCTTTATAAATATAAAAAGCATCTGTCTGCACAGGAAATTCTACTCTGTTATTTTGCAAATGATCCCTACTTATATTTACAAGAGAAATCAGATCCAATGAACTATATAGGAAGTAATGCACCATTTTGTTTAAAATTTTGAAATACATATTCATAATTCTGTACAGCTAGCTGGACTGTGAACAATCTTTGTACAGAGATCTCAACAGTGCTGCCCAGCATGGTCCTAACGCATTTATGTTTCCAAGTGAAAGGAGATGGAATATTTTGATAGCATACTGCTAACTTAAACATTTCTAGCAGATGTAATTTTTGTGTTTATATGCTCCCACCACCATTTTCAACTCAGGAAGACTCATGAGCATTCACAAAAATGCTTGGCACAGTCTCATTATAATTTTGCACTTCTTTACTCTATGAACCTCAAAAATATTCTCCTTGAGGTCTCTTACCCAGGTATAAATGTCTTTCAGTTACTCTTCAGTAGACCTTTAAGAATCTCTTTCTGTGACTGCCTTTTGGCCCACCTCCCTGTTGTTACCTATAATTTTGTCATTTCTTTTGCTCTAAACCAGCTTATTCTAAAAGCCATCCCTTAGTTTCACACCATTCCATAGCGCTCAGAAGAAATGCATGACCAGAACTCTGATCAAACATTGTAGTTTACAAAGGTCTTCATGCTACTTTTGTAACAGCCCATATTTTACCAGCAGTCCTCTCTCAGACCTGACTATATACTCTTTCTTACTTTACCAACTCAGTACTCCAGTGTTTATCCTCAATTTCATTGATTGTTTTCTTACTCCCTGACATATCAAAGACTTTTAAGAATCTCAGTCTTTTCATCTAACAGCATCTTCATGGCATTTCCAGCTAAATAAATTAACTGTGAAACCATTCATTTTTCTCTAGATTTCTTTTCTTTTTCTCTCCTTTATCTTGCTTTTCATTCATTTTCATTCTTTTAGTAACTTAAGTCACTTCTTGCTCTCAATTCACTTATTTTCGTTTCTTTATCCAAAATCATATTAAAATCATATATTAATAGCTACAAGTCATCCATCATCAAGAAGTGCCTACATTTAATAATTTCTCCGGTTTAAAAGTTGCCATCTCTTTTTCTCCAGTGCGTGCACGAATCTGTTACCACAATTTACAATTGCTGGTGATCTCTGGCAAGAAAGCCTGATATATTTTTTAGTATGACAACTGAAAAAGAAATTCTAATCAAAATAAAAGAATAATATAAGAGTGAAAAGAAAATTTACATGCAGAAACAACACTTTTGGTTAACTGTATATGAAAATAATGACTTTTGATATGAAAGGAAAAACTAGGTAAACTTATAATCTTGATCTAATCTGTAGTTATGGGGCATTTACAGAAATCTTCAGAGTAAATGGAAAAGTTAACATTTGTTCATATACAAGCTGTTTGAAAACAGTTTAAAAATCTAAATAAATGTACAAAAATCTTGTCTAAAGAAAAAACTACATATCAAAAGTAAAAACTAAAAAGAAACAAAAAAGTGAAAAGTATAGAACCATCATAAAAAGCGTCTCTCATGCGCAGAGAGACTCGGTCCTCTAACTACTTGGGAGACTGAGATGGGAACGATCGCCCTTGGCAAAAAGTTTGGGAGACCCCATCTCAAAAAAAAAAAAAGTGGGCATAGTGTTTCACAAATGTTATTTCACCTTCCGTTTGGCAGGAAGCATAAAATAAAAAGATCATGATTCAGTCCTGCTGAGGCATCAATGTGAAACCCTATCTCTAAAATAACCGGAGCAGAAAGAACTGGAGGCATGGTTCAAGTGGTAGAGCACTTACCTAGCAAGCGCAAAGCTCTGAGTTCAAACACCAGTACTGCCAAAAAAAAAAAAATGTCTGTTGTGAGCTGGCGATGTAGCTCAATACTAGAGCACCTTGAAGCTCAGTGCTAGATCACTTTGCCTAACAGGTGCAATACCTGGTTTAATGTCCAGAACCAAAAGAAAAAATGAAATATCTTCTGCCATGAATAAATATACATGAAATATAAAAAACCTGCCACTGTAATGCCAATATTTGGCTGTCCACTTTATGCTCCTTCCTTTACAACACAAATCTTTGAGATAGTATCTTTTCAGCAAAAGGATTAAAATGGTTCTCTCAGATAAAAATTTTACTCTTACCTAACAGACTAGGAAACTGCAGCTATAAGCCCTCCTTAATAAATGGTGAAGGTAAACTATATTTCTGTGACAACTGATAACAACCCCAGCTGAATGGTTTTCTTCTGTCTGTTCCTGAGGATGTGGCGATATCAAAATTCTCTCAGCCTGGATCTGTGTAGGAAAAGAGCTTGACACCCATTGAAACCAGAAATCCCACTGTGAATTGGAAAGCCTCTGAGAAAAGACTCAATATAAATGCATATTCTTTGTGTGGAATTGTTTTCCCATGTTTACAGGTATCTATCAGTCTTTTTGTCTGTAGTTCAGTCTCAGGTGGCTAGAGACTGAGTAGCTGGCGTGTGCTTCCCTACACTCTGTTTGGTCAAAGCACTGCACATCCTTACACACTTGTGCATCATTATGTTCTATTAGCTCTAGAAAAATGTTCATCATTTAAAAGCCCAAAGCTTTTAGCAATTTTTATGGTATACTCTTGAAATATTTAATTTAATATTTAGCTTAATTTAATGTTTAATTTAAAATAATTAATTAGCCTATTCCCTACACACTTTGTAATACAAAGCATTTAACAAGATAAATTCTTTTAAGTGTTTCTTCTTAAATTACTTCCGTTTTTCCTTAAAAAAAAATAAACTCAAGTCAGCTTCAAAACTTTGGGGGTCATACTCAGGTAATAAAAGAACTCTAGTCACTTTGGTAATACAATAGTTTCAATAAAGTAAGTATAAATCCTGTCTCATGTAATAATCACAATACTGGACTTCATTCAAGATTAAAATTTCTCCTCATCCTGCAGGAAAGAAGCCTTCAGTGGGAATTGAGGCTTTGTCTCTACCTACAGCCTTGTATCTCTGATTAACAGTGGTTTCTAAACTGTCAAAGGTCAAAGTGAGGGAAAGTAGAGAAGAATAGTAAAGGCCAACTTCTGTTTTAACCAATTCTTGCATGAGAAGGAAGGAAGGAGAAAGGGAGGGAGGGAAGGAGGGAGGGAGGGAAGAAGAAAGGAAGGAAGGAAGGAGAAAAGAAGAAATCTTTCTGGAGCAGATATTTAGAAAAGTAGAAACTTTATCACTAGATGAAGGAGACTTTTTCTCTTCTTAACCTTCTTCCTCCATCCCCAGTTACCCACTTATCCTCCCTAATAAGGCAAATTTTCTTATTCAACAGGCAGTATTCTCTAGACATTGGTACTTAATGAAACCATTTATAAAAAACCCTTGGAATTGTTTCAAAATTCCAATGTATCTTAGGCTTACCTGATGTGATAATAATATATAAGCAAAGGTTTTTTTAATTTTTTCTATAAGTCATGATGCATTTTTGTTTAGTCAATACTGAATGAGCATTTCAATTTCATAACCACAAGTCCCTGTATCTCTTCTGTGCAGTTCTAAGTTGTTGCTATGTGGTAAGCTTGACTTTCTAGAAAGGAAACAATGATAAATTCTAGTTCTTTTTTTTGCTGGTTCACCTAGTTTCTAAAATAATTTACTTTGATAATGTATAACTCCTCATTAAAGACATATATTACTGATGGACTGGCTTATCTTTAAATAAGTTATTTAAAAGAATTTATAGTTTAAAGTAACAACAAATTATAAACCATATGTAGAACACTATCTACAAATTACTTTTTAAAATATCTACTCTAGTTAGAATCTTTTGCAAACTTGCTAAGTTTTATACCCAGAGTTAGGTACCTCTATGATGGTATTTTCTCACTATCCTGGGGAAAGTCCCTCCACCCACAAGCACCTTTGGCAGTAGGTGGTCTCTAGCTTTGCTGACTCCTAAAGGTTTAATTTTTAAATATATATTTCTGGTCTTTGCACATTTCTGCAGAAATGCCTTGCTAGGTATCTTGCTTTTAATTAAGTCTTCCTTAGCTAACTCCTGCATCTGGGTTGGTCTTTTCAACTGCATAACCATGGAAAATCTACCTCACTATGGTACCTTTATGCCAAACTTCATTTCTTAAGATGTCTTGTTTTAATCAAAACAGTTATGTGCAGCTTTTTTAGGCATAGTTAAGCACTGGTATTTTCTCTCTCATAAAGGGATAGTCACCTGGATTGCTCTGTTAATATCTAGCAAGTGTTCATTCTTCAGTATTATTCTTTCTTATCCTTTGAGTGTTAACTGTACTAAATTGACAGTCCCAAGTCATGCAGTATTTTATGAAACACTTGATTAGAGGGGCTACCTTAAAATAAATAAAAGCAAATTTTTAAATGGTTTTGAACATTTAGAAATTTAGCAAGCTGATCTTTGTGATTACTTAAATTCAGTTCATTTATATATAAGCCAAAGTCAGATTTTCATGTTGGTCTATTTTCTTGAAGCATTCTTTAAAAATTTTGACAAGTCTTTGAAGTAAAATTCAACAGCTTTAAGGACACTTAATTTAATTTTCTTTTTATATCTTCATCATGCTATGGTGAAAATAAGAATATTTTCATTGCAAAGTTTAATATAACCTTTGTGCTATATTTCTGCTTTTAAAAAGGATTTCTCTTAATCATTTTTAAATCCATCTTAAGCTATAAATGTATTCATTATTCTGTCACTCTATGAGTCTAATGGAAGAATAACAGCTGTTGTCTGGTCTCTAAATAACTGCAATAGGGGTTTTCAGAGTAATGTAGAGACAGTATCAGAATAGCACAAGCCACAGACACAATGCAAAATTAATTGAAAATTGGTGATCTGAGAGTTGGAGACACTTTTATGGCATGTAGACACTTTTATGGCATGTAAACACTTGTTCAGAAGCTAAAATAACAGTGATTCATTAATCCAATAGAATTTCCTCTTCTGGCATCTAACAGAAATGTTAATTGATTATCAATCATTACCTTATAATAAAAGGGCTGAAGTTTGCAATTCTGAATGTATAGCCAGAAAAATTATGTGAGAGATATAAATGTTATTAAAAAAAGACAAACCACTTCAAGCTAAATTGTTTTAAATTACATTGACCTCATCCCTGTACCTTTGAAACCTGTCCCTAATTAAAAGCAATTGATTCACTCTTCCATCTTTCTCCTAAAGGCTATCAGATCTCAAATTCGAAAGGTTAAGAGCTCCTTGCCAAATTATTCTGCAGTTGGGCTTCCCTTTGAGATTCTTAAATGATGACTAAGGCACAAAACAGATAAATAAAATAGTATTCAATGAATCTAACCTTAAAAATTAAAACGACATCTTGTTCCCATTGGAGAAGGTGGTAAAATTGAAGTACTTTTTGCCATAAAACCATTATAGCACAAAAACTTGGAAAAGCTGAGACATCAAAGTGAGATCTGAGAGGGGCCACCTTGCCAAAATTCAAGTTTCTCATCCACATCCAGAATAAAAAGGTCAAGTTTCTGGAAATTAAGACTGTGAAGAAGACTTCTTGGAAAGATTGTGCTGCATGGTAAGCATGATGCCCATGGGAGGGCAGGGGCATGAGTATCTACTGCACTGCTCAGCTCAGCTCTGGCTTCAGGATTACTGGAACCCTCAGAGGACTTGACAGGTGTTCACTGGAGCAGGGGGACATAACAGGTTGGTGTAAGCCTCACAACTGACAAAATGAAAACATGAGAGATGAGTCAAGTGGTCCGTGTTAGAAAAGGGAGACACATCTAGGAATTATATGCTCTCTTTTTCAAAGGCAAATCAAAGGTCCCTAAATCTCAGAGCCCAGATGGAGCCCTACTCAGAAGAGAGCCTAAAAGACACTGGGGAATATGCTGGCCTCATAATGCGAAATTGCATTGGTGAGGTCCAACTGCAAATTACAAATATCTTAGGTGGAGATAACACAAGCAACCTTACGGCAGTATCAATCAAGCAGTAATTCCCTGCATCCCTTTTCCTCCTGTACCTTCATGCCCCAAATAGTAAGAGATCATAAACTTCAGTAAGCAAGAATAAAAGAATAATAAAATCACTCACTGGAGAAGAGTGAATCTCTTCCCACTGTCTTGCAGATTCTCTCCTGCACCAGGCCCTAGTTGGGTGAGAAGAAAAGATTTAATACTTCAACAAGCTTGGAGTTGTGATTATTTCCCGGACCAGAAAATTTATACTACTAAATCAAGGCTGTGTTAACAACTTAAAGCTACATAAGAACTTTGGTCACCTAAGAAACTAGGAGCTGGGCTCACGCCCAGCAGAGATCAGAAAGATCAAAGTTCAAGGCCAGCCTGGGAAAATAGTTCACATTACCCTATCTTGAAAATTCCCAACACAAAAAAGGGCTGATAGTAGAGTAGAGCACCTGCCTAGCAAGTGTGAGGCCCTAAGTTCAAACCGCAGTACCACTAAAAATAAAAAGAAATGAAACTAGGGAGGCCCTTTTGCCTGTCCTGTCCTTCATCCCAGTTGATAAATGGGAAACCAACACACCAAACAAATTTTAAAGGAAGAGTAGCGAAAGCAGTAAGTTTGGTTTAATTATTATATCCCTGAATTCTGGTTTTTTAATATCTAAGTACACAATGATTTTTAATTTAAATATTGTTTTATTAAGATATTTTATATTAACATTTTACACTATGAATTCCCTTACAAAATATAAGATTTTAAAAGATGAAATAAATTATATTTCTAAATGTCTTGGTAATGACAATGACCTCTTATTAAAATTAATATGTATAAATTCATGTTTAAATATTTTTCTTGAAAATTCTGAAATCAGGGTGTCTACTCTCTTCCAGTCTGATTACACCAATGCTGTTTTCATCTCATTACATGGCTGATAATAGCTCCTGCTAGAAATAGGACAAGTATTGGCTCTGTCCCTTTCTTGTCTTTTACTTGCACTTTGTTTATTAGTATTACCTATGAATCATCATTTCTTAAGAATTTAGTTAAGATACTTGGACATTTTGTACTACGATGCTAAAACTAGAAAATGTAACTTATAATCTGTGTAACTGGGCTTTCATAAACTGCCATGTATCATAATGCACTGCAAGGTAAGTGTATTACACAGCTTTGCTGGCAATCACCTTAGAATCCTCTGCATTATGGAACTCTCTCTCTTTCTTCAGGGTTGCCTAATACCAGAAGAGAGATTACTGGAAAACCAAAGAAGTTAATGATTCAAAGACCCTCAGTTTCTTTCTTTTTTTTTTTCATTTATTCACATATATTACATTGTTTGGGTCATTTCTTCCCCCTGTCCCCCTCCCCCACCGTCTCCCCTCCCTCCCCACATAGTTTCTAGGCAGAACCTGTTCTGCCCTTATCTCTGATTTTGTTGAAGAGAAGACATAAGCATAATAAGGAAGACATAGCATTTTTGCTAGTTGAGTTAAGGATAGCTATATAAAGAGATTCCTAGCATTGCTTTCATGTACAAATGTGTTACAACCCAGGTTGATTCATCTCTAACTGATCTTTACACTGGTTTCTGATCCCCTTCTCATGTTGACCTCTGTCTCTTTAAGGTTTCTGTGTTAGTTCCTCTGGAGTGGGGACATCAAATGCTTTCATGTTTTGGGTGTTCTCCCCTTGTCATGTGATCCAAGTCCAACAACATTGCTGCATTTGCCCTAGATCTAAAGACCGCATATGAGGGAGAAAATACAATTTTTGGACTTCTGATGTTCTCAGAATGATGTTCTGCAGTTCCATCCATTTACTTGCAAATGATAAGATTTCATTCTTCTTCATGGCTGAGTAAAATTCCATTGTGTATAAATACCACATTTTCTTGATCCATTCATCAGTAGTTGGGCATCTTGGTTGTTTCCATAACTTGGCTATTGTGAATAGTGCAAAGACATTCACTTTCAAGGGCCCCTGCCACAATTTATTTGAAACTCCTATTTCTTCCCACTACCATTTTCCCATTTATCAAACATGGCTTCATATCAGACGGACATGCTGACAGTTCAACAGCAGGCATTTTTGTGAGTCTAAGTGGAAGTAGAATGGGATGTATTTAGTTTAGGCTCACAATGTTTTTTTTTTATCAGTTTTTTTAGTATTGGAGATAGAATCCAAGGCCTCACACTTGCTAGGCAAATACTCTACCACTTGAGGTATGCCTCCAGCTCTTTAGTTTTAATTAATTTTTAAGATGGTATATCACTGACTTTGCCTAGGCTGCCTTCTAACTCATGATCCTCCTGCCTCTACCTCCCAAGTAGCTAAGATTACAAGAATGTGCCACTACAACTTTTTTTTCAATTTTTTTTATTGTCTACTAACTGTACAAACAGATGGATTTCATTATGACACTTCCATATATGTATATAATGCACTTTGATCATATTCACCCCTTTATTACCCCTTCTTATCTCCCTCTCCTATCTTCTTTTCCCTTTCCAGATCCCTAAAATCCCTGTTTTACTATCATGTCCTTTTTTTCCCCCTAAATCCCACATATGAATAGAAAACATTCAATCCTTATCTTTGTGAGAATGGCTTATTTCACTTAACATGATGATCTTGAGTTTCATCCATTTTCCCACAAATGGCATAATTTTTCTTTATGGCTGAATAAAACTCCATTGTTTGTATGTATCACATTTTCTTTACCCATTCATTCATAGACAGGCATCTAGGTTGATTCCATAATGTAACTATTGTGAATAGTACCAACATAAACATGTGTGTGCAGATATCTCCACAGTAAACTCACTTTGATTCATTTAGGCGTATAATCAGAAGTAGTGGACTGGCTTACATGGTAGTTCTATTTTTAATTTTTTGAGGAACCTCCATACTGATTTCCACAGTGGCTATACTTGTTTATATTGCCACCAGCAGTGTATCAAGGTTCTTTTTCCCCAATGTCTTCACCAACATTTGTTATTTTTTGAATTCTTGATGATAGCCATTCTGACTTGGGTAACATGAACTCTCACTGTAGTTTTGATATGTGTCCCTGCTGGATAAAGATGTTGAATATGTTTTCATGTATTTATTGGACATTTGTATTTCTTGTTCGAAAAGTGTCTGCTGGATGACATGATCTTATACCTAAGAGACCCAAAAAAAACTCCACCCAAAAACTCTTACTAGATACCATAAACAGCTTCTGCAAAGTAGAAGGATACTAAATCAACTTACAAAAATTAGTAGCCTTTCTATACATCAACAATGAGCAGATTGAGAAAGAATAGAGGAAAACAATTCCATTTACAATAGCTTCCAAAAAGAAAAAAATCAAATACCTAGGAGTAAACTTAGCAAAGAATGTAAATGACCTCTACAAGGAAAACTACAAACTACTGAAGAAAGAAATCAGAGAAGACTACAGAAGGTGGAAAGAGCTCCCATGCTCATGGATTGGCAGAATCAACATAGTAAAAATGGTTATGCTAACAAAAGCAGTCTACGTGTTCAGCACAATTCCCATCAAAATCCCAATGACATTCTTCACAGAGATTGAAAAATCTACCCTAAAGTTCGTTTGGAAACACAAAAGACTGCAAATAGCCAAGGCAATACTGAGCAAAACGAAAACACTGGAGGTATCACAATACCCAACTTCAAACTATACTATAGAGCCATAGCAATAAAAACAGCATGGTACTGGCACGAAGACCAGTGGAACAGAATAGATGACCTGGATATGAATCCACTCAGCTTTGCCCACCTAATTTTTGACAAAGGTACCAAAAACATACAATGAGAATAGACAGCCTTTTCCACAAATGTTGCTGGGAAAACTAATATCTCCATGCAGAAAACTGAAACTAGATCCATGCTGTCACCTTGTACAAGTATTAACTCAAATTGCATTAAGGACCTTAATATCAGACCTGACACCTTAAATCTAGTATAGGAAAGAGCAGGGAATACACTTGAAGCAATAGGCATAGACAAGGACTTCCTCAGTAGAAATCAAGCAGCTCAACAACTAAGAAAGAATTGACAAATAAGACTACATCAAATTAAAAAGCTTCTGCACAACAAAAGAAATTGTCTCTAAATTGAAGAAGCCACCCACAAAATGGAATAAAATCTTTGCTAGCTATACATCAGACAAGGAACTGATAGCCAGAATATACAGGGAGCTCAAAAAACTAAACTTCCCCAAAATCAATGACCCAATAAAGAAATCGGCAACTGAACTAAGCAGAACTTTTTCAAAGGAAGAAGTCCAAATAACTAAAATACACATGAAAAAATGCTCACCATTCCTGGCCATAAAGGAAATGCAAATCAAAACCATGCTACGATTCCACCTCACTCCTGTTAGAATAGCTACCATCAAGAACACCACCAACAGCAAATGTTGGCGAGGATGCAGGGGAAAAGGAACCCTTATACACTGCTGGTGGGAATGTAAGCTAGTACAACCACTACGGAAAACAATATGCGGTCTCCTCAAAAAACTAAAAATAGATCTGCCATACTATCTAGCAATACCACTCCTAAGGATAAATCCAAAAGAATATGAGTCAGGTTACCACAAAGGCACTTGCACACCCATGTTTATTGCAGCACTATTCACAATAGCCAAACTATGGAAAAAAGATGCCCCACTACTGATGAATGAATTAAGAAAATGTGATATTTATACACAATGGAATTTTACTCAGCCACAAAGAAGAATGAAACTTTGTCATTTGCAGGTAAATGGATGGAACATCATCTTAAGTGAAGTTAGTCAGGCTTAGAAGGCCAAAAGTCACATGTTCTTCCTCATATGCAGATTATAGACCTAAAACAAATGAAGCAATATTACTGGCCACAGGTCACTTTAAGGGGAGGCCATGCACGTTAGGAATAGGGAAAGGGAAGGAAACCAAAAACTTGAATGTGGTTGATGTGCTCACTGTGTAGGAATGAATAAAGTAATCTTAAACTGACTGAGGCCACTATGGGAAGGAGACTAGGGAGTAGTGAAGAGGACTGGTAGAGATGAACCAATTTGGGTTGTAATACATGTATGCATGGAAATAACAGAAGGAATCTCCCCGTGTAGCTATCTTTATCTCAAACTAGCAAAAAAGCCATGTTTCTCTTCTTATCTTTTATGTTTTTTTCTTCTAAAAAATCAGAGAACAGGAAGGTGGAACAGGTTCTACTCAGAGGGGAACGGGGGTTGGCACCAGTGGGAGGGGGAGGTGGTGGAGAAAGGGGTAGGAGGATGAATATGGCCCAAATAATGTGTATACATGTACATATGCAAAAATGATACCTGCTGAAAGGGTTCCAGAAATCGGGGGAGGGGAGGTTAAAGAGAGTAGTGGAGGGGGTGATTCAAGTAGGATATATTTATACATTGTAAGAACCTTTGTAAATGCTACAATGTACCCTTTGCCCATAATTGATTAGATTATTTCCTCTTTTGATATTTAATTTCTTAAATTCTTTGTATATACTGGATATTAATGTCTTGTCAGAATGTATAGCTAGAAAAGATTTTCTCCCATTCTATAGACTACTCTTCATTCTAGCAACTGTTTCTTTTTCTATACAGAAACTTTTTAACTTTATGCAATCCCATTTCTCAATTCTTGCTATTATTTCTTGAGCTATTAGAGTGCTATTCAGAAAGTCTGCCTGTGCCTAAATCCTGAAGTGTTTACCCTATGACTTACTCAAATAGTTTCAAAGTCTCAGGTCTTATGTTAAGGTCTTTGATTACTTAAAGTTATTTTGTTTTTTCCCAGGGTGAAATATAGCAATTTAGTTTAGTGAGTATCTAGTTTTCCCAGTAACACTTGCTAAAGAGATGTTTTTCCAATGTATGTTTTTGGCACCTTTGCCAAGAATCAGATGGCTATAGCTAAATGGGTTTGTTTCTGGTGTTCTATTTCATTGGTCTACACATCTATTTTTGTGCCCGTACCATGCTATCTTTCTCACTATAGTTCTGTAGTATAGTTTGAAGTTGATATTGTGAGTGCTCTTTTTGTTAGGATTGCTTTGGATATTTGGAGTCTTTTGTGTTTCCTTATGAATTTTAGGATTTTTTTTTTATTTCTGTGAAGAATGCCATTGCAATTTTGGTGAGGATTGCATTGCATCTGTAGATGCTTCTGGTGACATTTTAAACAATTCTTTAAGAATTTTAACAATATTAACAATTCTACAATTTAATTTTGCTGATCTATGAACATAAGAGATATTTCCATGTTCTAGTCTCCTACAATGTCCTTCTTCAGTGCTTTATATCTTTCAATGTAGAGTTTTTTAACATCTTTGGTTAAGTTTATGCCTAGGCATTTTATTTTATTTTTTGGGTCTGTTATAAATGGGATTGTTTTTCCTGACTTCTTTTTCAGAGTTATAATTGGTGTATCAAAAAGCTACTAATTTAGTATGTTGATTTTGTATCCTGCTTCTTTGCAGAAGATATGTATTAGATCTAAGACTCTTGTGGTAGTTTTTAGGATCAAACATTTCAAAAGGTACAGAAAAGGCCTTTGATGAAGTTCCACAAATCTTCATGATAAAAGCCCTAAAGAAACTAGAAATAAAAGGATCACACATCATCATAATAGAGGCTGTATCTTCTGCAATGCTGACTTGATGGACATAAATTGATTTATTTTGTGTTTATCTTAGAAGGTCTTTATTTTTCCATCAATTTTAAAGGATAGATTTGCTAGGTATAGTAATCCTGTTTGGCAATTGTTTACTTTCGACTCATGAAGTAAATTATTCCATGACTTCCTGGCTTTAAGGTTTCCTGCTGAGAGGTCTTAATGTAATTCTGGTGACTTTGCCTTTGTAAGTAACTTGGCACTTCTCTCTTTCAATTTTTAATGTTCTTTCTTTGTTCTTTGTGTTCCTGGCATTTTAACTAAAATGTGATGCAGAAGGTTGCTTTTCTGGTTATACCTATTTGCAGTTCTAAATTACCTCATGCACTTTCCCCATACTTGGGGAATTTTCTGCCATAATTTCATTAAATAGGTTTTGTATGACTTTAGTTTGTGTCTCAGCTCATTCTTCTACCAAAGGATTCCTAGGTTGCCCCTTGATTGCAGTGTTCTTGAAAGTCGTGGTTATGATTATTTGTTTTCTTTATCACACTACCTGAATGTAATATTCCTTAATCAGTCTTGTCTTCAATCCATGATATTCTTTCTTCTACTCAACCTAGTCTAAGACATTTCCTTCTTCTGCAAGACATACTCTATTAAAATGATGCTTCCCACTGCATTTTTTTTATTTCATTTATTCAACTTTTAATTTTCTAAGATTTTTTTAGGATCTCTTTCATTTTGCTGAATTTCTCATCCAAGTTGATGAATGTCTCACCCAAGTCTTGAATAGAATATGACCCATATACTATTTGATAATATCATGTAGCATAGCATTGAGAGTATAAAATGACCATTTGTAGCAGGATAATACTACTATTTCAAAATTCATCTGATTGAAATTAAAAACAAAAAGCTAAAATGTTCTCTGCAAGAACCAGATGAACGCCAAAGCATGCTCACATGCCTTCTTCAGAATAGATTAGATAATTATAATAGGTTAGCATTTGTGGGAGAATTTTAAGATAAGTCTCAATGTCATATTTTACCCAATAAAATCAATTCTTCATCTTTCTTAGGTAACATATATTTCTTTGAGCTCCAAAACCTTATTGAGCTCTTAACATGTGTTCTCTCATTAAATCCTCACAAGTAATTCAAATGGAATTGTTATATCTACCATTTTCTTCTCTACAGTCTAATAAAAGAGCCTTTTTTTTAACTCCTTTGTTAACTCTCATTCACATTTGGTTTATCTTTCAACTGTGACTCATCAATTTAAAGCCAAATAGTCAAAGATAATGCAGTTTCCAAATAATTCATTCTTGTCAGCATTATTTGGTAGTAATAAGGCAGCTTTCCTCCACTGTCACCACTCACAGTAGACTGAAGACTCCTGCTTCCTTCCTGTTTTCTTCCTATTCATCCCTTGAAGAATAGAAAGAAAGCCCAGGGAGCTGGGCTGATGTGCTGAATCTAAGGCAGGTGACCCACAAGATACTAGTCTTTAAAATACATATTCTCTTTGACCCAATAATTTCACCTACTTTGAAAAAAAATTCCTAGAAAGGTAGTAAAACATAAAAACCAAGTTGTTTCCAGATGTTTATAACAATAAAAGGTTATAAATACACTAAATTTAGCTGGGAGTGTAGCTCAGTGGTAGAAAGCACATGCTTAGCATGCACCTGAGTTTGATCTTCAAGCCCTCCAATAATACAATATAAATAAATAAATACATACATATATAAAAATACTAAAGGACTAACAGAAAAAAGTTCAGTAAGTTTTGATGATTAATAAGATAGCTATTTAGTCATTCAAATATATACATGTATGTTTTTAAAGCATCTTGAGTGATGTACTAAAATGCTAAAAATGTACTGCAATATATACTATGTACTATATGCAATAAATACTATGTACCAAAATATATCATACTTTAAAATACACATAAAAATTTATTTTAAAATAACTCATTTATAACAATTTATAAAACTTATATCATATATAAACAGTTTTGAACAATTCTTAGTGTTTCTCCCTTTTTAAAAATGTTCTGTTTTTCTACCTTGAATGTGTATGATTTTGTTTGTTTGTTTGTTTTGTTTTGTTGGTGGCTCAAACTCAAGGTCTCACACTTGCTGGGCAAGCACTCAACCATTTGAATTATGCCTCCAGGCCTTTGTGCTTTAGGTTATTGTTTTAGATAGGATCTTGTGTGTTTGCCCAAACTGCCATCAAACTTGAGTCCTCTTACCTATGCCTCTCACCTAGCTAGGAATACAGATGTGCACCACCACACACAGCTATTTGTTGAAGTGGGGTCTCACTAACTTTTTACCAGGCTGGTCTCAAATGGCAATCCTCCCAATCTCCATCTCCTAAGTAGCTAAGGTTACAGGCATGAGCCACCACACTTGACTTGAATGTGTAATTTTTAAAAGCAGAACTACTACATATAATGAGATAGACTTGAATTCTGTTCAACAGATATTTACCAGTAATGTATTACGCAATTAAGTTTATTGAACATTCCTGTAGTCAACTATGTACATAACTGTAGATGCAATGAAGATTATAATATGGTCACTACTCTTGATTAGCTCACAGTTTAGCAAGAGGAACAAATAACTATTCAAGGCTACATATTACAGCAGTTGCTAAAAGAGAGCATAAGGGTACAGTGGCAATACAAAGAGGGCGTGGTCATCTCAAATTAGGCAAATCATAGGTAAATAAAAATAAGAGAGGGCATTCCAGATAGAATAAATAACATCTACATATGCTAGGCTGATTTACTACAATGAAAAGTCAAAGAAGGTAAATGGAAACATGAAGACAGAAAGAAGGTAAGCACCAGGTCATGATGGACTCTTGAGTGCTAGGTCACTATGCCCTCTAGCATTGAGGCATAGAATCTAGAGCTACACTTTCTAATATGGTAGCCACTAGCCACATACAGCTACTCCATGTTTAAACATACTGTAAATATAAAATATGACATCAAATTGTAAGATAGTATTAAAATGTAAGGCATTTCAATAATTTTAATATCGATTATGTGCTGAAATGGTATTATATTTTACATATTGTATTAAATTAAATATAGAATTAAAACTACTATTACTTTTTTATTTTTATAATGTGGCTTTTAGACATTCTAAACTACCTATGGGACTTTTATATCATGTGATCAGCCCTGTTTTAGAAAATCTGTTCTAAAAAACAGATTACAAGGCACAATCCTGGAAGGAAAAAGAGTAGTTAGAAGGTTTTTAAAGAATCCAGGGAAGAGGCAGTGAGGGACTAAATCATGTAAGTACAAGGGATAGAAAGCAGGAGATTAAGTTATAAGAATGAGACTATACTAACAAAACCACATCAGCTGTGTAAGAAACAAGGAGTTGGTAAAGTGTCTGGAATGCCTCAGTTTTTTGGTTTGATAACCTGACAAATAGTAGTAACCTTACACAAAATAAGGAACATCATATCTGAGTATGAAAGTTCATTTATTCAGATATTTATTTTCTCCATGCTAGTTATTATCTAGTTGGATAGGTGGTAGAGATCTACTAGTGATAAAACAAATGAGACACCTGCTTTTCTAGAGCCTACTTAACTCTATTGGGAATAAAAACTGAGCTCAACCTGGCTATGTTTAAAGTGAGATAACTCTGGAACATTCAGGTAGAAATGTCAATCAGACACTTAGGTGTTTATGTATAAAATTTAGTGGAAGGATACAGATAGCAGTAGCTTGAGCTTTATGAATCAATATGATAATTCCATCTAAAGACAGCATGTAAAGAACAAAACCCTTAGGAACACCAGCTATTTAAAAGTAACACAGATAAGGAGGGATCAGTAAAGGAGAAAGTTCAAAGAGAAGTAGCAGAAAACAGTTTCACAAAAGCTAAGAAAGGAGAAAGTTTTAACAGTGGGCAACAGTGTCAAAATGAGCAGTTTGGCTAATATAAAGACTATCAAGTATCCATGGGGTTATGTAGCTAAGAGGCTGTATTACTCACCTTTGAAAAGGCATTTTTAAGTGCAATGGTTGGGGTTCTGAATAGAGGTGAGGAATGCACTGCTCCTCTGAAGAACTTGCTTGTGAAGAATTGTGGCTGGAAAAGATATAAGCTCAAGAGGGAGCCTAAAATGAGATTCGAACATGTTTTCTGAAGTGTGAGGTCCTGAGTTCAAACCCCAGTACCACTTAAAAAAAAAAGTCAAACATGTTTTCTGGAATTACGGAATGACCATAGGAAGGAATGAAAACAGAGGAACAAGTGATGAATAAGATATCATGGGAATTTAAAGCAGATGGGATGAAAAGCACTGAGCAATAGGCTAGTCTTGAACACAAAATGGAACACCTCTGCCTGACACTGTAGGTGTCAGGAAAAAATTTAAAAGGCAAATGTAGAGCAGGCACTGCTGGCTCATGCCTGTAATCCTAACTACTCAGGAGGTAGAGATCAGGAGGATTGAGATTTGAGGACTGCCTAGGCAAACAGCAAGACCCTATCTCAAAAATACCCAACACAAAAAGGGCCTGGCAGAATGGCTGAAGTGGCAGAGCACCTGCCTAACAAGTGTGAGGCTCTAAGTTCAAGCCCCAGTATTGACAAAAATAAAAGGCAAATGTATAGGGAGTTGAGTAGGGACTTGAAAGAGTTCCTGCCTCATGAGATGTACTCCATTTACTTTTAGGATGATTAACTTGGGAGAGTAGAGGTTGAGTCAAAGACCACAAGATAGGAATGAAAGTTTGAAACCACTGTAAAAGGGTTCAACTGAAGAGTAAGGTAACAAAAATGAATAAAAAGAATATCCAGTAGTCCTGAGTGTTCAGATTGTGAACCATATGCTTACATGATATGAATAGCTCCCATTGTGTGTTTTCTCTGTAGCTGTGCCAAACAGTCAATATGTGGTAATGAAATAATTCAATGCAAAGGTTCATTCAAACTCTCAGATTTGCAGAGCGCTAAAAGCAGAAAAATGATTTAGGAATCTCAGGGTGAAAGTAGGAGAGAAGTTCAAATCATTGATTATAGAATAGTGCCTGATAAAGGAAGTGAAGATAGATGCAGAAAAATAAATGAGAGTCAAGAGATTGGAGGATAAGGATGATGAGCTGCTGGAAGGAAGCTATAAATAAAAAATGATGTTTCTACAAAATAGCAATAACTTGTCAGTAAAAATAATAGCTATTATCTATTAAGCAATTACTATGTAACAGACAGTGCTTTGATTTATAAATATAATTGTGATGACAACTCAATAAGGAAGGTATTGTTAGCTTCTGTTTTCTTTTAGATAAGAACATGAAAGTACTATAAGTTGAAATAACTTGCAAAGATCACAGAGCCAGTAGGTAGCAGGGGCCACTTTCTTATCTACTGGGCAGGACAAAGTCAAAGACATAAAGATATTGTTTATTTACAAAAGAACAAGATTACATAGAAAACAGAAGGAAGTGGGCAGGGAGAGTAGTAGGGTGAATGAGGTAAACTTAGAGGAGATAAGAATAAATACTTGAGGAGAACTACAATTTTAATGGTGGTATAGGTTTACCAGAATGAATAGCAATGAAAAAATAACTGACCCTAGATTTCCTACCTTTACAAATAAAATTATTGGTGCCAGGCTCATACTTGTATCATACACAGTTCAGACAATAAAGTTGAAAGGCCCCATGCCAGCCCCCGTGGAGTTTATACATACTAGAGACAAATTAAACAAGCATTTTTAAAAGCATAATATAACTCAGAATAAGAAAATGTCAGAAAGGTGAAACTAATATGTTCTAGTGTCCAAATTTTTTAAATAATGCATTTGCCAAGACATATATATATATATATATATATATATATATATATATATATATATATATATATTAAAAAAAGATGTGATGCTCTTGGAAACACAGGACTGAACTAAGTGTAGAAAGGTGAGGCAGTGTATTCTAGGGAGCAGAAACTGCATAAACAAAACCATGGAGGTATGCAGGCCCAGGAAACCTGGAGTACAGCCGATCACAGAAGGGTTACAGAAGATAAAACTGGAAAGGTAAACTGGGACCATATTGTAACTTAGGGGGACCCACTAATTTTATTTAATACAAAAGGTGAAGAAGCACTCTGAGAGGGCTTAAACCAAGAAATTATAGAATAAGAAATCTGGCCCAGTACATCATTAGAATTGCTTTTCTGCTCAGAATTTTTCATTTATTTCCCAAAAAAAGGGATGTGTTCATATGATTGGGTATAATCATGACAGTGATGAAACCCATATATTTTTCATTATGATAAAAATGAAACTTCCAGTTTGATCACTGCCTCATAAAAATAAACTGGTTTCCTTATTTTTCCCCCTAAAGAGCTCTGGTCTGGAGAAAAAAAAATAGGAGAAAAAGAACAGAAAGTAAATTGCATCATATTTGTCCTCTGCCATACAACATTTAAAATGCCATAAATTAAAGTAAAAATGAGCATGAAAGGCAGAAGTTATATACAGTAATAAATATCTGAGAACTACAAAGGAAATGGAGAAGAATTTTGCTTTAGGAAAAAAAAAACAAAGGATTAAAGAAAATTAGGAATCAATTGCACATATCTATTTGAACCAGTTTTTAAGCAGTATTTGTGCATCTTCACACATCTGTCAGTAGAGCAGAAGGCCTGGAAAGGGATGGACAAGGGCACACAACAAGGTACTCTTTGTGCAAGCACAACTGTAAGTCTAGGGCATCAAAATATATTTTTGAACTTTATAAGACATGGTTGTTTTTAAAATGTATTCAAAAGGACCATTACAGAGCAACCAATAATCTGAATCTTTTCTGTGAGAATAAACATATTCATTTCCACAAGAAATAAACATTTCTATGGGAAAACTGGGTATCTCAAATTGTGTTCTTATAAGAATACACCTGCATCAGGACTAGATCTCTAAAATGCAGGTGCCAGGGCCCCCTCCTAACAGAAAATCAGAGTCTCTGAATGTAAGGCCTAGTGACAGAACATTTAAAAATTTTGTATGCTTTGTATACATCTAAAGCTTTTGAATCTTTGGTCATCTGGACAGATACTGAAACAAAACTGAGAGAATGTAGGGGATTTTTTTTCTTCCTTTTGAATTTCGAATCTTTTCACAAACAAAAGTTAAAAGATTGGGCACCATATTAATATTTGCATCCCCAGAACCAGGCAGAAGCATCTAGAAAATAGCAGAATGATCAAATTTGTGGATTTGAACTGCGCAACATGGTCATGAACGGCATAATTTATAACCAATAACATACCTTCTCCTATATCCAGTTTCCTCTGCTCTCCCCTGATCTTCTCAAAAGGAACTGCAGTTCCTTTTGCACAGACTCATGTCCTCCTTATTCTTCTTGGAAGTAATTATACATCTCCCATACTAGGACCATGATAAAGTCATTGGGGTTTATCTTGAAGATTTTGCAAATAGTATCTTTTTCTTTTTTCATAAATACAAGTGTACATGGCATTTGCCTTTTGTCTTCTACAGAAAAAAAATCACAGATAAGTATCTTGTTATGCAAGATCTTTTTTCAACTATTAATCAAATAAACTTTATACCTCTAGCACAGTTTGCAGTGACTTGAATTTGAAGCAGCTAATATTTTTAGTAACAACTAATTAATAATAGTGTGCTCATAGCAAAAATTATTGTAGAAATGCACTTGTAACTTCTTTTGGCATTTTCCTTCTCATTGGAATCTCCAAGAATAATAAAAATAATTTTTGACCTATTGTCATAAAAAAATAATGTCTGGGACAGGGATGTAGCTCCATAGTAGAATGCTTGGCTAGCATCCACAAGGCCCTGGGTTTGGTTGGCAACACTAGAAAAAAATAAATAAATAAAAATAAAACCTCAGTTCTGAAGCACTCAAGATTATTAAGGACATCTTTTTTAGTAAAATACTAGTATCTCCTTTCCTTAAATTGGTAACCTTTTCAAGCTTTTCTTTGTTTCTTTCTGTGCCATGCAGAAATTGTTGTCAGGTGAGGAATTACCAAGAAATGAACTTTGTAAATGTCACAGGTCAGAATGGGTAAGGAAGATATGCTGCCTGGAAAGCAAGCTGACCTAGTGACCAAACATTCATATCTGTTCTCACCATCCAGTGGCTTGTTGTATATACCCTGATAACTAAAAAGTAATACAAAAAAAAACTTGGAAAAGTTACATGTTCAGCTAAAGATATGCAATAGTCTATGTCAGAGTGAATAGTGATTCATTAAAAAATACTTTAAAAAGAAATTGAAATGTTTTATATCCTGAAGAACCATACTCCCTTATTACCTTCTATTTCTTTAGGAATGCAAAAACAAATCCCAGGCTGGAGTCCAAAGTCTAAAAGGGTCAAGAGATGGCACACATTATAAAAAATCTCACTTCAAAACAGTCCTTTTGTTTATGGTACAATTTGCATTACGTTAAAGTTGCTATATAAAGATAGGAATGTAGCTTTTCTTTTACAGGACTAAGTTCAATACCTTTTAAGTACTGCTTTAATTCTTGCAAATCAGGTTCAATTTCATTAAAATCAACATAACTAACTAGCTCATAACTCATTTGGGGTAGCCTGTCCATCAGAGAGACTACTGTTTTTTACTTTCCATAGTCATGGACAAAGAAAAGTGATAATCTGCTTTTCTTATCACAGCACAAAATGTTTTGTGTGGTTGAATACTGAATTCAACAGGAGCTCAAATACATTAGAGTCATGAAGTCATATAGTAACTCTAAGTTTCTCATTTTCTGTCCAATGAACATATTGTTCAAGTGAAATGTGACACATATAGATTTACTGCTAGATCTTTAATAAAAATAAAGAAGTTTTTAAAAGTAGCTAACTGGGTTAATATGTATTTTAAACGTATTCAAAATTTCCTCTTAAGAGAAATGTAATTTGAAGTAACATTTTACTAGTGTTACTAAGCTGCATTCAAAAATGTGCTATGTAAAACAAAGACTGCCTCTTACAGGCATTAGAAAAGAACTTCCAAATTTGAGAACAATTTTCATAAGTTTCTACTGTTTTGATAAACTTTTGAAATTAAAAAGAGAGAATAATAAAAGTTATAACATCCAGATGTGGTCGTCCACACCTACAATCCTAGCACGTGGGGGGATTGAAGCAAAAAGATTATGAGTTCAAAGCCAGCCTAGGTTACACAAGAAAACCTTGTCTCTCTCTCTCTCTCTCTCTCTCTCTCTCTCTCTCTCTCTCTCTCTCTCTCTCACACACACACACACACACACACACACACACACACACACACACAAGTCAGAATGGCAGGTGCTGTAAAAACTAACTAGAAGAATAAATTTAAAGGTCTCATTTTTCACAAAGATCCAAAATGATAAAAAAAAATCTACCTTATCAATTCCATGACTGCATCAGTACACTGATAGCTATTGAAAATTATCCTTCAAGTAAAATTTTTGTTTGTGAAAGTTCTGAGATTTAATATATGCTTTGGCAGAATGAATAGAAATACAATTAATTTTTTTTCTTTTTTTCTTTTTTTTTTTGGTGCTGGGGTTTAACTCAGGGCTTTGCACTTGCTAGGCAGGCACTATACAACTTGAACCACTCCACCAGTCTTTTTTTATGTTGGGTATTTTCAAGATAGGGTCTCATGGCTTTGAACTGCTATTCTCCAGATCTCTGCTTCCTGAGTGGATAGGATTACAGGCATGAGCCACGACTAAATGTTCTTGATCACAATTGACTTCAACAGGAAAAGTTTATAGAATTTGTTCCATAGAATATAGGATATTACTAGTTTCTATTATTTAGAGTTGTAACTAATTACTTTTTCTGTACATTATCTTTCAAATCTTAATATTATCTTTCTCTGATCTCTCTTTATCTCAATGAATTTTCTTTCAACATCTTAATGAATGACCTGTTATATTCATTATTATGATGAGTATAATAGCCATTACTACTATTCATTCAAATGACTTCAGATATTTTAGGAGAATACTATTATCATTTATAGCAGCATAATGTCACAGTGGTTTGCTTTGCTATTGAAAAATCTCGTACAGAAAAATTCTTTCCATTTGTCAACAACTAATCAACAAAAATTATTTGCATTCACTTAAGGCAGTGACTTTTAAAATGCCCATTCTACATTCTAGGCCAATTGAATCAAATCCTACAGAATTCAAATTTATTTTATTATGAAATTTCCCCATATTTTCAATGCATGGCTCCAATCTCGGTCAGATGCTTACATAGCAAGAGTTGATTTTACATAACAAGAGTTGATTTTTTTAGCATTGAAAACTTTTCTTAAAGGAGATATTTTATATTGCGAATAATAATAAACCCAATGACTAGGAAATAGGGTTTGAAAATATTACTGATAGAAAATAACACTCAGGCATCATGTGTTTAGCTCCTAAGAAATGCAGAGGGCATTAACTTAATGCTAATAGTAACTATTCATTTATACCTCTTAACTGGAAATAATACAGTATAAACCAAATTAAATAGATTAAGATTATAAAATCCCAACCTAATGCAATCCTGGTGCTCCAAATGACTCAGAGTTCACACATCCTGAGGCATTATGTGTCAATGTCTAGGACTTTATTCAATATTAGTTTTATTGCACCAGTATGGGTAGATAGCAGCTATTAGATTTTGAACTTATTTTGTGTTATTAAATGTTAAAATTTCAGAAAAAAATGCTCATCAATGTTTGCTAATAACACATCCCATGTTATGCATTAATGTTAAGATATCTCCAAAGTCCTTATATAGACTAGTTGAGAAACAATCTAGCTGGGTGGGGTGGCTTATATCTGTAATCCTAGCTACTTGAGAGGCAGAGATCAGGAGGATCACAATTTGAGGACAGTCCAGGTATAAAGTTTACAAGACCTCATCTCAACCAATAAATACTGGGCTTGGTGTGTGCCTGTCATCCCAGCTAAGGCAGGAAAGGTAAGTAGGAGGATCGTGGTCCAGGCCTGCGAAGCATAAAGTGAGAATCTATCTCAGAACAACCCAAGCAAAAAGGGCTGGTGGTATGGCCGAAGAGGTAGAGCACCCACCCAGCAAGTACAAGACCCTAAATTCAAACCCCAGTACTAGAGGAGAGGAATATACGTATGTATATAGAATATGTGTAATATGTATATATACGTATATGTATATAGAATATATGTAATATATATAATTGTTATGATTGTTATGATTATACTGCCCTCTAGTGTCAACTGGTGTTTACACAGACGTTCATTTGCCTTTTTCAGATCAGTATTTTCATGACCCATTTGTCCAACTATGGAAACGACCGGCTGGGATTATATACATTTGTTAATCTGGCTAACTTCGTGCAGACTTGGACCAACCTGCGTCTTCAAACTCTGCCTTCAGTGCAGCTGGCTCACAAGTATTTTGAGCTCTTCCCTGATCAGAAAGACCCTCTCTGGCAGGTAAAATTGATTCAATAAATAATATGAGAAATATCTTGTAGTTCTGTGAGATAATCCAGGTATGAAGAGTGAAACCATCTGAAAGCAGCTGCATATTTGGGAAATGTTAAGTATATTCAAGAAACTACTTTTTCCTGAACTGTAGTCTCATTGATACACATTAGAAATTACGGAATTTTCAGTGATGTATTCTGTTGGTGGGAATACTCTTCAATCAAGAGTAAGAGATCAATTTTCAGACTGCAATTGGTTAAAAGAGTTCATGATACTCAGGTTGCATGTTAGGCAGGAGCCAAGTGATCAGCCCTGAACACATTCCCCTTTCCCTAATGACTGAACCACATGGGAAGGTCTCTGAGAGGGCTGCTTTCGGTATTATGTTTCAGTTGTTATAACAAGCATCTTTTCATCTTAACCACTACAAATCACCAAATGCTAGCCACTGAAAAGACATGCATTTTCCTGCTCATTTAAAACCTTCTTATTAAACTGAAATAGTTATTATTTCAGATGACAAGTTTAAAACAAAATTTTTTCTAAAACAGCAGTCAAAAGAGTACCCTCACTTTAGTCTTAATTAAAAATAGAGAGATGTATTTAACTTCACATATCTTCAGTACTAATTGGATAGAAATAAGAAGTGACCCTGTTTGCTCATTCTTGAAAGAGTATTAAATTACTATAATTCTTCACCTTTTCTAGATAAGTATAGTTTGTAGTTAAAATGAAGGATGTTCTAGATACATCTTGCACAGTGAGTGTTGGTTTTAAGTATTATAGACCAAAAGCAGAATCCCTAAAATAGTAATTCACCTTCATTTCACTCTTTTGTCAAAACTAAGTACTCTTTAGCATCATAGTCTGTAAAGTTACATTTTTAGATATGCATTTACCAACCTTTGAAGGCAGCTGAAAGGAATGGGTATCTCTTTAAATAGTATAATTATGGCTAGATCCATATCCTTCAGAAGCATAGCAGGAAAACTCAAAGTTACTTAGAATGAAAGTCTGACACCTTATATTTTAGTTATTTGTTGAATATTAAAAGTGGATCTTCTTTTAGGATAACGAGCTGCTCAGAAAGCTCATTATCTTTTTTTTAAATCAAAAAATTAAAATATAAAACTTCCAGTAACAGAAAAACATTAAACTGGCAGTGCTATGAGTCTGCTTACCCAAAGTGGAAATATCTCCCCTTTCTCACATCCTCACTCTCAACCTCAGGACAGAAAAGAATTATTCTAAAGCCTCCATGATACCACATCAATATTTTCAATTTTTAAAAAGGAGCCTCCTTGTTTGTCCCACTGTTTCCTGGAATATCTTATAAGGATAAAAATTGGAAATGCTGATGTGATTGGACTTTGGTCACATGATAAGGTGAGAGCACACACGGGAGGTATGGGGATAGGTAAGAAACCCAAAAAACATGATAGTATTTGATGTCCTCACTGCATAGGAACTAATGCAGAAACTTTAAAGTGACAGAGGTCAATAGGAAAAGGGGATCAGGAACTAGAGAAAAGATTAGTTCGAGAAGAATCAACTTAGAATGTAACACATTTATACATGGAAGCAATGCTAGGAATCTCCCTGTGTAGCTCTCCTTATCTCAGCTAGCAAAAATGCTTTGTCTTTATTATTGTTTACACTCTCTCTTCAACAAAATTAGAGATAAGAGCAGAACAGATTCTGCCTGAAAGCAAAGGGAGGGGGGAGGGCGAAGGGGCAGAGAGGGGAAAAGGAGGGGGCAGGGGGATAGCAGGGAGAAATGGCCCAAACAATATATGCACATATGAATAAATGAGAAAAAAATTGGAAATGCTGGCATTCAATGGACACACACAAAAAAATGCATCTCTATATTCTTCTCCAACTTAGAATCCTTGTGATGACAAACGTCACAGAGACACCTGGTCTAAAGAAAAAACCTGTGATTGCTTACCAAAATTCTTGGTGATAGGACCCCAGAAAACTGGTGAGAACTTTTAATGTTGTGATTAATCAAATGATCAATAAAAATACAAAAGATTAGACAATGATTTCTTGTCATAATGAGATCTTAAACTTCCTATAAAACTGATAAATGAACAACATATTATTCTCGGACATAATTGTTGTTTAGCTCAATGATGTACTTAAATGCTTTGTCAATGTGTTTTTTAAAGTGAAAAGGACAAAATAGATGTCACACAGTTTGAATATACAGCAGTCAATTTGGTGACACATCTTTTTTGTTTCCCAAAGATCTTCAATGAGAAGTGTTGCTAACCATATCTGAAATTACAACTAATCACATGTTTGAAAGTGACTGGCAGGATTTGGTCAAAAGTCATGAGAGACACACATAAGCACCTAGAACTCTTTATAATAAATTCCTTCCAGAAAAAGAATTTGCCATCTTCCCAATATGATCTATTTGTAAACTGTTTCTTGCAGAGATGACAACTTTTTAAATGTCTAAAAGATGTTTGAAAAGCAAAATTCCTAGACATAAACAAAATTTTGTGCTAGGAAAGGTATTTATTCATACCCAGGAGAAATTTTTTGCACCTTGTCTTAAATTGGTGTGCAAATTTTTTCTCATAAATTCCTTGTTTCTTTGAGAATCAAGATTAAAGTGAATCCCAGTGGAAGTGTTAAAATGCCAGATATTCAAGCTGTATCCGGGGTGATAAATTATTTGGGGTCCTTGGATTCTGGCTTCACAGAAAACAGACATTTCAACTGCATTTCTTGCTAGGGAGAATACATTCCCTCTTCTTGTCTCTCAGGAAATAACTGAGAGTTCTAAGCAAGGTACACAGAGAGCTTAGCCTATTCATTTTTTTCTTAGCTCCATTGCAAATAACATTCTGAAAAAAAAAAAAACAGGTATGGCAGACACATTTCTTGTCCTTATTTACTTAATTTGTCCTTACCTATCTAAAATCAAAAGGCAACTAGAAGAACATTGAAACTAAGTCTCTTCAGTGAACTCCCCCGTCATCACATAACCTTGTCATTACTGATCACATCTCTCCAAAGCTTGACACACCAAGTTTGTTTCCAAATCCCGTGAGGGATGTACTTTGCCTCATGCTATGTTGGAAACACAGACATTTTAACATTGTCCTTAGATGGCAGAATTATTAGTTGTCATCCTCAACCCACTTGGGTTTCCAAGTGTTATGTTACTATTTGGATATGACATTTGCCTTTGGAATAAAAAAATTTACAGAAAATGATGGTTTTATGTAGAAATTTTATTTTTCCCAGTTTTATTGACATCCATTAAATTCACTCATTTTAAATGTACAATTAGGTAATTTTGAAAATTGTATGCTTTGTAACCACCACCAAATACAGAACACCTCTATCAAAAAAGTTTCTCTAGGTCCCTTTGCAGTCAGTTCCCCCAAACCCTCCTCATACCAGCCACAAGCAACTACTTTTTTCCTTTTCTAGAATTTCATGTAGATAGAAGCACATACTTTTGTGTTTAACTTCTTTCATTTGGCCTGATACTTTTGACATTCATTCATTTTGTATCTATCAATAGTTTATGAAATTAATTTTTCAATTAGTCAAAATTATCTTCTCATATCAGCTCCATGAGAATTAAATAGCCTTACTTCTGACTTTAGTTTTGTCAAAAGTATCCTTCTGGACAATTCTGCATAGGTTTCTAGTTATCTGGATATTCAAATATTTTTCAGTTTTGAAAATGACAAAGAATATATAAACTAAAGCTTTCAGATAGTTATTTAATTATGTGTCTCTGTAAAGATGTGGTTGGCTTACCGCAGACAAAATATATATACAGGACAGTTTATTCAGACCAAAGAATATGTCTAGGCAAGACAGAATTCAGAAACCACAATCTTATTTTTTGACCACTGACAAATAATATTATGCCTTTTATTGACTATATAAAATAATTAGATTATATACATTTTTTTCTGTTTCTCTAGTGCTGGTCATGAAAGGTTATTAAAAGCAAACAACATGATATAATACAATTCTTAAAAATAAAATTCAAAAAAGAATGTTTTCTGAAATATTTCAGAATGTTTGTATTCTGAAAAAATTTAGAAAAGAACTACTTTTTCCACATTATTATAATCATACTCTTCACAGAGATTAATCCTTTCCAGTTTTTAAAAAGACCTTATTTTTTCTGAATTGTGTCTCAATTATGTAACTGAGATATAAACATACTTAATATATTTATAATTCTAAATTATATCTCAATAAAGTTTTTTAAAAACATGTTGCAGATATTCAGATATGGTACTACTTGTGTAGCAGTTCCACACAGATTATCTCCAGGGCCCTTATAAAACTCTGATAGCTAAGCATTTCCTTCCCCAATACACAGATGAGAAAAGTAAGACAGAGAAGTTAAATAATTTTTGTTCAAGTTCACACACCTGGTAAGTACTGGAAATAAAACTCTTAACCCTAGGATTTACCTGACTCCAAATTGAGAACATGTTCTTTCTACTTTACTGTTGTGAATTTGAAGTAATACAAGATCTTTTCCCAATAAATTTTATATGTTGATGCACATTTCTTCTAATTCTTTGATTTTTTTAAAAGATGGTCACCAGGCCAGCAGCATTAGTTAGCATCACCAGAGAACTTGTTAGAAGTGTGAATTCTTTGGCCACTCTATAGACCTGCTCAGTCAGAAACTCTGGGACAGGACCTAGTTATGTGTGTTTTAACAAACTGTCCAGGTGACTCTGATGCATGCTGAAGTTTGAGGATCACAGTTTTAAGTACAGCTTGTGAAGACTATTTTTACTTATAGATTCCTGTGTTTCATTCCCTATAATTATCTATGATTATAGATAAATGCTTATTGTTGGCTCAGATGTAATCTACAAACACTATCTCTTTTAATTCATTTTTTAGACAGTATCATTATTGACAGAAAGTCATTTTAACAAAGTTTCTATTGTAGAGATGTGGTAGAGTTAAGTATAATAGTAAAGAAGGTTTAGCAGAATGATAAGAATATTCAAAATTCTTTGCAAATGGCAACATAACATTACTAAGCAAAATTAGAATGATAATTTCTCCAAGTGAGAAAAATACTACAAGGTCCCGTCTGATTGTTATTGCTATCTATTAACTTGAAATACAATTACAGAGCCTGTTCCATCGCAGTGTATATATTGTAAATCACATCAGAGAAGTAGAAATTATAGGATATATTTCTCTCATGACTACTGAATATACAGATCAGAAATATTTTGAAATTATGATTTTATAAACACAGTCACAGTTGCAAATGTGGGGCTAAATCTTTGACAACTGATCCCAAACTGCCTTTCTTTCTTCTGTAGTAGTCTGACAAAGCTGTACACTTTATCTCCTAATTTGGGCTAATAAAACATTAATTTTACTTCTTATCATATTGCTCACTTTAAAAGAACTCACATCCTTGTTCCACAATAGTCACAAATCTACATGGGCACCTGTGATATGCCACTCTCTTTCTAATAAATGCTAATATTATGTTATGCCACTAAAAAAAGATGCTAATTTTCTTCATAGAAAATTAAACAATTTTTCACACTACTTTTTTTTCAAATTTGTGAAAACTTGTTAAGTTATTAAATTCTGTCTTGGGCTTAGCTTTCATAGTCTTCAGAAAGAACTTTATAGAACACAAATCTCAATTTTGATAGTAATATGTTAACTAATGGTATGTTTTAGTTATATAATGCTTTATTAATATCAAAATATCTTCAGGTACATTATGTCATTTCATCATCAGAGAAAAAATGTATGAAATAAATAAGGCAGGTGATTATCCATTAAAAAAAAACCTGAAACAAAGAAAAGCTAAAAGCCAAAGTCATATCAGATTGGTGACTGAGCTAGGATCAATAGCTAGTTCTCTCAATCCCTGCAACAGGCCCTGTCTCACACCCCTCCATCTCCATTTTTTAGAACCTACTTCTTTTTAAACTCTGTGTGATCAGTTTAAGTCTGCAGTATATGTAAAGAATCTGCTTAGATCATTATACTATTTACATTATTAATGACTTTGAAATGTTAATACTAGGAAACCGTCTATTTCATTAATTTCTAAACCTCTGTTGTCTTTTCAGGTACCACTGCTTTGTATTTGTTCCTGGTTATGCATCCTTCCATCCTTAGTAACTCCCCCAGCCCAAAAACCTTTGAGGAGGTACAGTTCTTTAATAGAAATAACTACCACAGGGGGATTGATTGGTAAGATGGGTTATTAATATAAATCTAAAAGTATATATACTGTGCACAGTATAAACTTAGTGTTGATATTTAGAAACATATAAGTTTTTAACCCCAAAAAAGTTTACCCTCCATGCCTTGGAAATTCATTGAAATAACATAAAGGAACATGAAAATTTTTCATAGCAAACCCTTCTCAGTTAATGAAAGGACTTGTTGCCTCAAGAGGCCTGCATGTAATTTCAATTGGCATTAATTATTTTTTATGGTAATTACAGATGTGAAGTCTCAAATAGCATAATACCCAAGAACTTCATTGTTCCCTGGTTATAAGAAACCTTTCAGATCTTTTCCTTGTACACGCTTCATTAGGTGATACTATGGTCCACTTGTATAATTTTCTATTGTATAAAAGGCAAAAAAATGTAAATAAAAATCTATAGATATAGATATAGATATATTTCATAAGTAATGATAATACATAAAATTTCATTTTCACCTTTGAATTAAAATTAGAAATAAATTAAGCATCTGAAGAAAATAATATAAAAAGTAAAAACATAGATATAGACAAATCACTGTAATGTAGTAGAAGTGGATAACACAAGGAAACATGTTAACCATAAACTATATCTTCAGGTCTTTCTATTAAGTTTGAATGCTGGACAAAGAGTGGTAGAAAAAAGCAGAATTTTAATAACTCCATAGAATAAATATAGCATTTTGCATTTGCATAATGAGCCATGTACATTAACCTTGTCAAATTGCATGCTCTCAGTTAAAAGTATCAATAACTTCAGTAGTTGGCTTGTGGGTAGTCTGAATGGAAAGATAAATAAGTGGATTGAGCACAGTTTGAAGACCTACTAGGGTTTACATGTGTTTTAATTGTTATATAGTTCACTGCCAAGTCTTCCAAACAGTGGTTGATACTAATGTGGTGTCAAATAACAGCAGGGAGAATCAAGAATCCTTCAGTTACTTCAGCTTCCACTTGACCACTGATTCAGATTAATATACATGCATTTATAGGTAATAGAATAAAATGTTGATGTCATGACTAAAAGGAATGATTAAAGACTTCTTTGGGGAGGAGGGGAAGAGGCAAGTACAATACTTAGAGTCCCTGGAACGTAAGAATAACTGTGGGAAGAGTCCATTTTTTTGTTGTTGTCATAAATTGTAACAAACAAAGCCTTTTGTGATCATAAGCCAATAATTGCATAGGCACTATAATCAAAACAAAAAGTCCCTTTAGCAACTTACAAGGAGATGGCATAAATAAGTAGGAAGCTAAAGTGCAATGAAAGATTTTAAATATAACTGGACAAAGTTACCCAAATACAAACACTTTTGATTGACAAATTACACATTTATAAAAGGCAATTAATGCAAATAACAAATAATGGTAACTGCAAATGTCAACTTATAACAGTAATTACAGCTTTGCTCTCAACAACATCAAATGTATTCACAGTCAGACTGGCCTGGCCTCTCTCTGAAGCATGAACCCCTTTGCTGTCTTTTGGGGGTCATGATTCCACAAGGTTGAAGATTATGTCCCTCAGAGTTCCAGGGACATTTACAAAATTAACTTAGATACAGTTAGTTAATCTGAATGCAAGGATCTGCTTTTTTTCCTTTTTCTCTTTTTGAAGAACTGGATGAAACTGTGGCTACCTTAACTGACAGTCAGCCTAAGCATGGGCTGAGGGTACAAGCAAATTAGGCCAAATGAACATCAGAAAACTTCATCTTGACAAAATAGCCAATATTTGCAATCAGAGGGTCTCAAAAACAATGTTTGATTTATGCATGCATGTAGGTTTTATGCTTTGTGATTTGGTAATATTATTTTTAATTGCATGGGAATGTAGTGGAGGGTTAGAGTAATGTTTAGAAAGTCATAAAATCCGTTAGCATTTAGGACTTCTGCTATGCTTGCTAATTCTTTGGATACTTGAATACTTTTTTTCCAAAAGTGAGCTTATCTGGGGAACCTCCAGATCCCATCCTGGAAATATGAACCTGAATTCCTTTCATTTACTTGTTTAATAATCAAACATTTTTCAAGTATCTGTAAGTCCCAACCCCTACACTAGAAAAATGTGAACACATAGGCAACAAGAACTGGACCCTGCCTTCTCTATAAGCCCCTGAGCCCGGCAAAATCAACATGATATAGTTTCAACATACAGAACTACTTCAGGGGTCTTAAAAGCCTAAATTATTCCAGGTATAAAAGACTGCTGGGAAGACAAGATCATTTTTAGAAGCTAAAAGCTGTCTAACTTTCAGCACCTCCACCCTCTTTTTTTGTGATCTTTGGAGCCTCTCTCAGAACAAACATGCTTGAGATAAGCTTGGTGAATCAAATAGGATACCACTAGACACTCAAGACAGCCTTAGCATCCGTGGCACCAGAATGAGCTTCTAAACAAGAAGGACCCTGAAATGTGGCGCTCCCTGTAGATAGAATGTGCAACAGAAGAGATAGCAGATCAAACTCTTCCAAAATTTTTGTACATCTCTTTCTCTCTGAAAGGATGGCAGAATGACCTATCACCAGCAATGCCCTTCTCAGAAAACATGAAAGGATTTTGTTACTGCTCTGAGTCTCAAGACATCACCTTGTTGCAACAGTTTACACTTTGCAGTTCAGTGACACAGGAATCCTACCGGGAGTTTAATAATCTGAAATGGCAAGGTCTCACAGTTAGAGTCTGTGCAAGTAACACAAGATCTTTTGGTCCAAAGAAATAGCACACTATCAAAAGAAGTGATCATGTAAATGCATGATTCTTTTGTTCAGTAATTATTTAACTATCTTCTCTTGCTGCCCAAAGTTATGTTGGCTTATAAATTGAAGTGGATGGTGATGGCAAATGAGGCCATTTTTATAAAATTTTACAGTTCCTTTAAAAAAGCATTTTTCCTCTAAAAGGTATCACTCAGGGCTTCAGAAATAACATATTGTCATATGCCAATTTAGTTGTACTTGACAACTTTTACACAGGCAGAACATTAAACAGATCCTGAATTTCAGTGCTTGAGTCTACACTGTGTTTACACTGCTGGTGATTTGAATTACCACTACCCTTAAGGATACGAGACCCAGCCTTGGGAATTTTGACAAGAGTTTATATTTGGAAATACGTACATACTTTTAAAACTTTTCTTATAATTATTCTAATATATATTAGAATACGTAGAGAGATATAAATGGCTCTATATGAATAAAAGTTAAGCCAACAGACAATATTCACAACAGACACATTATATGTATTTTGACACTACATGACTAAGTACAACAGCACAACACACTAGTAGGAATGAAATTATTTTACTTTGAGAAAGTATTTTTACCTAAATCTTTTTTAAATGTCTTTGAACTAAACATATCTTCTTTTTTTTAAATCAGATTCTCTTTTTGAGTGCTTACACTATTGTCTGTAGGGTATTTCTACATTTAGATACATTTTATAGTTAATCTGGTTATTATTGCGGTTTGATCACTCCGTGTATACATTTTTGTTATTGCATAACTTTCTTCTGCTATTAAGCAAACAATAAAATGTATCTAGAAAAATTTTTCCAAAATGTTTTTGTTAGGGTTCTGGACATATTTCCCCTGCTAACTATGAAGGACAAATCCCTTAAAGAAAAAGGTTTTTATTTAGGAAACAAATGAATTTGTGGGACACCTCTAATGTCTTCAGTCACCAGGATATAAGTATAAACCAGAGTCTTATTTTGAGAAAAATATTCCTTTTCTAGGTATATGGATTTCTTCCCTGTTCCATCTAATGTCACCACTGACTTTCTGTTTGAGAAGAGTGCCAATTATTTCTACTCAGAGGAAGCTCCTAAAAGAGTTGCTTCCTTGGTCCCCAAAGCCAAGATCATCACCATTCTCATTGACCCATCAGACCGAGCATATTCCTGGTACCAGGTAAGGAAGACAGAATCCCACAGGGAGAAGGCTTGTACAAACCCATCATGGGTTTTAATAAAAGAGATCTTCTAGTTGTTTGACACCTACAACACACACATGTATATGTGCTTCCATACATCTGCATCTTACAAGCAAATGTTATAACAATTTTAAATGATTAGATTTCTCCAAGACATATGTTCTGAAGGGTTAGATAGCAAAAACTTCAAGTTTTACAGGTTATAAAGTCTGCCACTTACAGGTTACAAGTCTGCCATTGTATTTCAAAAGTAGCTGTGGATATGTAAATGCGTGAACATGGCTGTCTCAGTAAAACTTTACAAAACAAGCAAATGCCAGCTCCAAAAGAGCTGAAATAACCTCTTGTACTGAAGAAGCAATCTGTGGAAAAGCATAGACAAGGATTTGTCATCCCTGCTCTAAGCCTCTTTATGCTCATTATCATTGTTTCTGATGTTTGTTAGAACCTATCACTTTGAAATAATAATAGACTTTAGTAATATGTATATACAAATACACTTTTACTTTAGAAAATCATTAGAAATAATAGCAAGTAAAACAATCCTGTGCCAGTGATATTTTAAACACCAAAGGTTCAATAAGAAGTTGTAAAATTAAACTAAGGAACATAACAAAATTCAGCATCAGTGTCTTTAATCTGTAGGATCTTCAGTTTCCTTGTGCAGTTTTATGATTTAAAAAATGCTCTCCAAATATTCATGATGTCCATCTAGTCATCAAATAATTTTAGTGACTACCATTTGCAAAGTATTATTTTAAAAGTGATTTTAATTAATAAATGTGGACACTATACTTGACACTGTCTTTGGTCTAATAATTGGAGGTATACCATAAGTATAAATAATCATATAAATTAGACAGTAGTAAGGAATGGACTAAAAGAGTCATTTGAGGTAAAGCCCAGCTTACATACAAGTTATATTTACTAACTTGGCTGCAAGTTAGAAGCCTAACAGAAGAAACATGCACATTCCATAAAGAAGGGAAGGATCTGAAAGGGGAATGACTGAGGTAGAATTAAAATGAAGCATTTTGATTGGTACAAAGCAGAACAATGTGTAAAAGGGTTATCAGCAGATAAGGGCTAAAATGCAAACTAAGATCCGATTTCCTTGGAACTATGAGGTTTAGATGAATGTGGAATAACATTTACACAAAAACTCCTTATCTGTACCTCTGTGAGTGGGCTGGATATGAAATCAGAGTTTTGAACTACATGTCAGGTCATCCCTATATATCAAAGAGACACTGGTGAAGGGCAGAGAAAGATTTATAATAGGGCCTGGGACATGCTGTGGGAAGAGGCAAAGTAAACACTTCAGCCCATTTATAACCACCTTCAGGCTACAGATATGACCTTTAGCTTTAAACAGATAAGGAAGTAGGGCAGAGAGCAAAAGTTATGCTTTGTTAAATAGTCCCAGTTACAGGTATGGGCTGGTTGGTCATTGTCTCAGCTCTGGTTCTCAGGGATTCCAGAGAAGTTTGTTACTGCTGTCCTCACTTGAGGGTGATACACAAGAGAGCTCAGGTTGTGGGTGTCCTTGGTCTGCTCTTAGATAAAAATCAAAGGTGGACTCAAGAAGCAAAAGTCGGAGAAGTTTTATTGGTAGAGAAGAGAAAGGAAAGGCTGCAGCAGGATCCGAAACCAGTGGTCCCGAGTCATGATGGAAATCAGGTTTTGTAGCTTTTTTTATTGGCTGAGAGCAGAAGTGTCTCTCTGGTGCAAATGGATGTTTCTTGGGAAGGAGAAGTGTCTTCCTGGCTAATTGACACTTTTTCGGAATGTGGACCTCCCGCAGTCCACCCTTCAAGGGGAGCAATCTGGGTCCTATGAGATGATTACTCCTGTTCCCTGGTCAGCCTCATCATTACAGGTAATTGGCCTCATTTGGCAGGGGGAAAGTGAGGTCTGTCCTACAAGGTTCTGCTGTTCCTTAGGGGTAGTTTCAGTTCTTTGTCATAAAGATATTGTCAATCAGCCCTGTCCTTCAGGAAAGAGTGACTCAGAACAAAAGACAACAGGAACAAAATAGAGACAGAGATGCCAAGCTTTTCTCCTATTTAGAGATTCAGTGCTTTTCAACAAAAGTGATTTAAGTACCTCTCACAGATACAAGGCTCTACAAGGCTAATTCTATGCATTCCAAGTACCCATACAGCTCATCTTCTCCAGGCACAAATGGGATCTCCCACTCTCACTGATAGTCACACAGCTAACTTCTTAATAATTATGATACTAGAGAATAAAGTTCCTCTGGACTGAATCCTTTGTTATTTAACAAAAGCAGACTTCCAGTTGTCAGAAAAGGTTTTGTGACAAGGACAGGGTGGGAAAGGGTCAAAGCAGATGGAATCCTATTAATAGGCATACTGATGATAATTTGCACAGCAGAGACTGGAGACACTCTAGAAAGTTAAGATCCATAGAAATCCACAATTCCACACTTATCATTCATCCCAAACCTAGAGCCATCTTTTAAATAAATATATACATCAAACTGCATAAAGACAGATTTTTATTTTGTACCTCTTACCTTTTCCACCAGGCATCTAGAGAAAAGAGAAGTAAGTCTAATTGACCCAAAAAGAAAGAAGAAAATTGGAGCTTGGCAGCCACTTAGCCCCTGAAAATTGGGAATTTACAGAAAAAGGAGGTTTCAAGGCTGCAAGCTAACAAAACATCCTAAATATTGCAAATAAATTACTCTACAGTGGCAAAATGCAGCCTTAACAAAGTCTAGTAGCATCTGTAGTACAGTAATTTGAATCCCAGTTGCAGCAAATTTGCTATTCAACTAGATGTGGTAAACATCCACAAACTCACCACTAAGCCTGAATATTTATTGGTCAATTTAAGGAAAAGGTGATTTTCTCAAACCCATGGGCTTGAGCCTCAGCCATTATAAAAACACTTTCATATTTGGATTGCTGCTTTCTGTGATTTCTGCACAAAAAATGATTCTGATTCACTGCAAAGGTTACCATTAGATAAAATAGTCTTGGCTTTTAGATGCTAGGTAATATATGATAAAAGCTGTGGGTTTTGGATAATGTACATGTCAGAGTTCTCAGTAGTTTTTCCATTTAAAATAGCTGATAGGACTTTTCTAATCTAAAACTACATTACTAGGTAGAGCAAAACTATTTGGCAGAACTAGTAGAGTGCTTGTGTATTGTGGCTATTCACTGAGAATGATAAATGGTTTGCTTATGGGCTAAAAAGGAGATATTAATGCAGATTTCAAAAGTTTACATTCAGAATTAAACATACACACCAAGAACACTCAGGAAAGTTACTTAAGGAATCCTATCAACAAGAATTCAGCTTCTACCAAATAAGTTCTCAAAAAATACACTCTCATCAGTATCATAACTTTAAATTTTGATGCTTCAAGCAAACAGTTTCATCCTTTATTAATTTCAAAACAAATAACTCTCCAACAGTGGCACTCTCCCTTAGCTTTGAGACTTGTCACAAGGATTGGTTTTTAATTATTTATGCCTATGGTTCAAGTTAGTTTAATTATCCACCTTTTCATCATAGCACCAGCGATCACATGAAGACCCCACAGCTCCGAAGTTTAGCTTCTACGAAGTAATCTCGGCTGGGCCCTGGGCACCCTCAGAACTTAGAACCTTGCAGAAGAGATGTTTGGTCCCCGGGTGGTATGCCAGCCACATCGAAAGATGGCTTGTTTATTTCCCCCCCTTCCAGGTATGAAGCAATAAGAATTTACATCATGTAATAATCTCATTAAGTTGATGACTTTGCCTCAAGGATACAGAAAGTTTTTACTCATTGAAACATTACTAGCTTTTTTACTCTTTACTTGTAAATAAGGAGACTGTGGCAAAGAAAAATAGATACACAGAGGTAGAAAAACAGTTTAATTTTCTAAGAATAATTCTCTCTGCTCGATTTTCTAGTGTATGCTTTTCCTGATTTTATAGAGTTTCCAAAGCTTTGTAGCTCTGATTTGTATTCTGATGTGAGTAAAGCTTGAAAGGGAGCCTCTTTGCCAAGCAAGACAATACTGTGTGTTTAGTTAAGGGCCATCATTTTCCTTCTGAACTGCCTTACTGAATTTTTCATAAGTCCTATGGGTTTTTTTAGCTTCCTTCCTTACTTCTCTTTTGCCTGACATCAACTTGAATTATAAAATCAACCGCTAAAATGGATTAGATAAGCAACACAGTGACATCTAGATACTTATGTATCTAAAGCCATTCTGTTATGATATGATAGCTGCTGCCACATATTGCTAATTAAACTTGTATTAGAATTAAGTAAGATTAAATTTCAGTTCATTTGTCTTAGCCATATTTCATATGCTCAGTAGCTACAGGTTAGCCAGCAGATGTAGAACATCACAAAAAGTTCTATCGAACCTCTTGGAAAAGAGGTATGGACAAGCCTTGCACTATAGACTTTGTGGACTTCCATCATGGCCTCCTGTCATTTGGTCTTGCTGGGTTCACCCTCACTAGAGTAACAAATTCTTCCCCTTAGTTTCTTGAGGAACTTTCTGTCCATGTTAAGGTTCTCTGAGAATCTTACCTTCTTCTCCATATGGATTGTTAATATATTTGTTTAAACTTTATAATGCTACTCTAACCAAGAGTTCTAGTCCAAAGGTCCAACTCCTCCTGGAGTCAGGCCATATGTCAGGTCTGGCAACTCACCCCAATACACTGCATAAAGAGATGAACAGTGGTGAAGGACAAAGAAAGATTTTTATTACATGGCACGGACACACCATGGGAAGAGGCAAAATAAGCAATTCACCTTATCTTCAGGGTACAGACATTAACTTTAGGGTTAAATACAAGAAGAATTGGGGCAGAGGAAGAGAGGAATGCAGAATGATTAAACAGTCCAAGTCACGGGAGTCACAGTTGCTCATCATCTCACGATGGTCAGGTGGTGCCTGGTCAAGATAAGAAAGGCATTTTGTCTGGAGGTATCAACTTTTGTCACAAGATGTTACTGATCAGTCCTGTTCTTCCTAGATTCCACAGTGGCTGCAAGGTGACTGCCAAGAGAATGGCTCAGAGCAAAGACAGATACAAAGTGGAGGCAGGGATGCCAAGCTTTTATCCTGCTTTTAGTTACCCTTTGGACATTTACAGGCACAAGTGAGGCATCAGTGCTTTTCAGGATAAATGGTTTCTCAGTACCTGTTACACTACTCCTGATTGGAACTGTGAAGAATGACAGTTCCTCTGTCTCATTACTACTAAGCTTATTATAACCTTTCTTTCTACAGTCTTCCTCCACAACCTTAGTAATCATTGTTTTGTTTGTATTTAAACTTGGTTTACATTTGCGATTTCTAGTCACATTTCTAAGCTGTCTTTATCTTCAGAAGGGGTGTTTTTGTTTTCAGAGTGTTTGCTAACTTCTCAAATAACAAAACATGAATGTGCTTACTTAGCATGATTTATTTCTTATTCCAGATCATTAATAAGAATGACCTGGCTGCATCTAACAATGCATGTAAAGCCCCTCAAGACAGTGTCACAGAATAAGTACAGGGCCAAAAAATTTTTCATTATACAGTTGACACTTATGTTTTCAACATGAACCGTCTTTTCTTTATTGTTACTTCTTTGGTAATTTAGTTGCTAATTATTGATGGGCAGTAGCTAAGAACAGATCCTGCAACAGTGATGGATGAAGTACAGAAGTTTCTAGGAGTCTCTCCTCATTATAATTATTCAGAAGCTTTAACGTAAGTTTATGTTCTAATTTGTTTATTCAAGGTCCAGCAGAGAACTTATTTTAAAGAAATTTGGTTTGGCAATACCTGGTCAGCTGTTTCTTATGTACTGATTGTTTTCTAGTTTAACATTAACCATTTGGAAAAAAAACATTTAAACAGTATGACAAAGAAATATCCTAAATCTTGTGTTGATTCCTACCTATGCAAAGATTTCCCCTGGAAGGAAAGTATAAAAACAAAATAGTTGTGAATCTTAAAACCAACAACTTACCTAAAAAGAAGCTATGTGAAATAAATTGGTAAGCTGAGCCTACTCAACCAACAATATTGGGACCTCTTGGAAGAATGAAGAAGCAATTGACTAACCTGTATGTAATTTTCAGAAACAATGTCAAACAGCAAGAAATAGCCCCATAGGTGACTGAATAGGCACAGAGAGAGGTATGACTATGGCCTTCAATGTACTTCCAGTGTTTACTTCTTGTCTTTACTCACTGTAAATGCCCTTGTTCCCACTTCAAAAGACAGCTTTCACAGCACTGGTTTGGTTTGTTGTTTGGGTTCTGTTGTGGTCTGTTGTGTTTTGTTTTGTTTTGTTTTCTTGCTGGTTTCCTGTTTTTCGTAGATTGTTGACTCCAGGGCTAAAACTAGGGAGAAGCAAGAGAGCCACTAGAATTTAAGGAACAAACACTCACTCTTGGGATTGTGCCTGTGCCTAAGAGTGAGTGCCTCCTTAAATTTTGTACCCTAGGTGCCTGTCTTCCCTCACCCTACTCCTGCCTCTATATTTTTATATAAGACCTTCATTTACTATTTTTAAATACAAACACCATCTTACACTGTTCATTTATAATGGATGACAATCAGATTTATGAGATTTATGACAATCAGATTTATGCCTCAAGCACATGAAAGATACTGAGCTGGATGAGCTGTGGACCTGACTCTTGTTATAATTTTTTTTAATTTTAAAGGTCATGGAACAAGCTTTAAAGAAACAGAAAAAGACAGTACTGTGAAGTTATTCCATTTTCCTTTTCTGTATAAAAATCATTTCCATAGATAACTGGTTTTCCTTCTTTTATTATACTTTATCCTCTGTCAATTTAGAAAGTGAGAGGAAGATTTCTTTTACCTTCCAGCATCCCTTACACTAAAGGATTGACAGAAAAACATCAAACACAGCTTGTATCTTGTAAAAATCATACCCAGAGACCTTAAGTGACACATTTTGGTTTAGAGGACAACAGACTAGGTAGAACTCTGGAGTTTTGAGCTTCCTTCCTGAGAGTCATTTACTTTGTTGTTACTATTAACCTCCTGACTTTTTTCTATACTTCTAGTACTGCCAGAGTTTTGCAGAGCTTAGTTCAAGTATTAACAGACACCAGCCTTAAGTATTTAGCATTCAACTTAATCTTAAAGGAAGCTGAGTGATTTTCGTTTGCAGTTAGAAATTCAAGTCCACTTTCTGTCTTCTATCTTTTTAAGTATCTCTTAGAAAAGAAATCTTTTATTTTCTAAAAAGTTTTCTATTTCAACTTGGCTTATCTTTAGGTCTTTTTTATAGAGTATATGGCAAGGCTCTGTATTTCAGAAAAAAAAGAAGTAGAGTATTCTATAAAGACATAATCTTTTTTCCTTGAGGAACGTCCTTGACCTGCATGCTGTGTATTTGTCTCCTTTGTATCCAGCTTGGCAGCAAGCTTTTTATTCATCTCCACTACTGAGAAAAGGCTATGTAAACTTAAGAGAATTAATATCAAAGCAATGTGTTATATACAAAGAACTGTGTTTCACTTTGCACCTGGGATGTATCTAGCTAAAATCACCCATTACATGATCCTCTTGGGGGCTCAGGGGGTAAAGTAGTAAAATAAGATATATAGTCCAAGAAACCACAGTTTCTGGTCCAGCAAGCTGCCCAAGCTCTTACCCTGCTGATAGAGATGATGCACTTCCATTTAGTTTTCTTTATGTTTTCTTGCCAATCATCAGTTAACCTGACATACCTTGTAGTTGAGATAAGGATAGCTGTACAGGGAGTTGAAAGTGCACTTGAATATTTGGAAATTTCATGTCTTTGTCTTAGCTCTAAAATGATCTTCCTTTACCCTGTATCTTTTTTTTTAAACCAGAGTCCTGTATTCACAATTTAGTTACTCTCATTAGAGTAACCCTATAGTGACGGCTATTTTATGGTGCTTTGGAAATGTTGGGAATGACTATGAGTACAATATGTAGATTCTCAGAAATGTCATTTATACAGTTGCCAGGAGATCCTTTATATACTTTCATATTGCTTCTTATTTTCCTGATAATGATAGTGAAGATTAGAAATTTCCTTCAGTGAAAGTCTTCTATGAATATACTAAACTACAAACCAACATAAATTCTAATATAATCACATAAATTCAGTGCTTTACACACAGTACAATAAATGAGTGAAAGGTGGACTATACAAAATATTACTATGCAATCTTGGCATGCAAAAATGCTCTAATTTAAGAGGTCTTTATGCTGACTATCTCCAATATAGAAATTGTAGTGTCAAAACTCTTTTCAAGAAGAATAGCAAAGAAATCCACTATTGTAAAAGTGTGTTTTATTCCTTCCCACAATTTCTAAAGAAAGTGTTCAAGAATCCCAAATGCAAAGTCACTAGTCTATGATGATTTAAAATTACTTAGTACTGTCATCATGGGGTTCAAATGACATACTGAATTTGTTTTAAAAATCTGATTTTCTCAGTGAGTATATCATTTGAAATCAGCAATACAGGCTTAAAGCAATATAAATGGGACCTTTCTCATCCAATTAAAGTAAATTACAATCTTACAACTCTTATTCAACATAACTTTAATCTCTAAATTGTGTATAAGATTGATATAATGATGCTCCTTTAGTTTTTAGGTTATGTATAATAGTATTTTAAAGCTGACTTATTGTTTGGGAGAAAGTAGGGAAAGCATTACCTGACATGGATTGCACTAATTTGTATAAACTAAAATGAAAAATATACATAAACTGTTAATTTTGCCATGAATAGATCCATTCATAATTATCACCTGCCCATCAGTGACCATGACAGAAGTCTTCACATTCTAAAATATCAGTTAAATACCTGAACCTGACATCTCACTTGCCAATTAATTAATTTGTTGAGATTAATGAAACCAAATTGTGTTAAACAAATTTTTAAGACTAATTTACTTTGAAAACTTCAATAATGGGCAATGAGAATTTGAAGAGCAGGGATTGATCATAGTTGTGTGTGTGTGTGTGTGTGTGTGTGTGTGTGTGTGTGTGTGTGTTGTGTTGTTTTATTTTGTCTCATGGATGAGGCTTAGCTCAATCATAAAGGACTAAAGCTGCTTCAAAGTTCAGAAAGACTTCAGTTGTTTCTAATATCACTTCCTTTGTCCAGGAATTCTTTTCCAACCCAGTGCTGATGAGTTTTAGTAAAAATCTGCCATATTAAAACATTTTAGTAGCAAAAAATAGTAGCCATAATAAATAAAGTCTGTTGTTTCTCTGGATGACCTACAGAGAGCACCTAAAAATGCATTGAAAAGAAAAAAGATCTATTCCAATTTCTTAATAAATTTTTAACGTGGCTGTACCATTTCAAAATAAATATATATTTATATGTATTAAATTTTTATAGGTACACATATACATCCCCATGAAAACATTGTATGGTAGGCATTAGTAACTTCCTTTTCAGATAGAAAAACCAGAAAACTCAAGCCAAAAGTCACTCAACAAATAAGTTGAGGAGGCAGAATTGAATATCAATCAGTTATTTCTGGAACCTGCACTGCCAATCTGTGAAGCAATTCCCATTGGCATAAGATGTTAGAACCACAGAAAATCAATATTGTTTTTCCTAATGAATACTATATCAACAAGAAATGCTTCCTTTTAAAAGCTGGAATGTTAAAATGAGTTTTTAAAGTAGTATCAGACTTTATTAAAGACATAATCCATCTCTAGACACACTGACACACTAAATATCACTTTGCAAATAAATGTGTAATCATAGAGATATGCAAATTAAAACCATTTTCAGATACCACTATGTACCCATTGGAATGGCTATTATCCAAAAGAAAATCCAAATGGCCATAAACCCAAAAGATAATACCAAATATTGACAAGAATAGGGAGAAATTGCAGTCTCATATACTGGCCACTTTAGAAAGCACTTTTTTAGTTTCTTAAAAATTAAACTCCACTCCTAGGAATCAATCCCAAGATAAATACAAACCTAAGTACATAAAAAAACTAGTAAGTGAATGTTCATAGCAGCATTATTCATGATAGCTAAATATAAGAAACAATCCAAATTCCATCAACTGGCAAATGGATTAATTTGGCATATCCATACCAGAAAATAAAAAGAAAATGCCTATAAGTGACAAATTTACAGTCAAAAAGGTAAGTGTTTACCTAGCATGGGGCAGGGGTGACAGCAAAGATTGACTACAGTAGGCTTTAGTAATTATTTTTAGGTGATGGAAATGTTCTATAAATGGATTGTGGTGATAAATTTGCTAAGTATCATAATTGTACAATTACAATAAGTGAAAATTAGGATATGTAAATTGTACTGCAAAAAAATGCTAAGAATAAAATCTGGGGCTAGGGGCACAGCTCAAGTAGATGACTACCTGCCTAGCATCCTCAAGGCCCTGAATTCAGTCCCCAGTATTGAAAAAAAAAGAATAAAATGTGCATTGCTAAAATGATTCATTAAATCATAAAAGTATAGGTGCTGGGAGAGAACTGAAAAAGTTCTTATTTTGTCCTATATTAATAACAAAAAGGATGTATTTTGATTTTAAAATTTATCTGCACTATTTTGGCATGGAAATATTATTTCAATTTAAAGGCATCGCAGACCTTTTAAGTATTATCTGAATGTTCTTTAGTATTCATCTGCTTGAGGTCAATCACATTTTCATTAATACAGAAATATCACTGGTTAAAGGTTGCCATTCTCCTTGGAGAATCTAGGTGCCCCTGCCCACACGTCTCTTCTAGTTACTTCTAGATGACCCCAGGTTATATTCCATAAAGTTTAATACCATTTAATAAAATTCTATTAATAACTATTATATGCATGACTCTGGAGACATAATGAAAATATCATTACCACCAAGACAGGGAAGTCATAAAGAGAAATACTACACAGCACATAATACTTCTTTCAAAGTATTTACTTCCTAAAAACCTTGAAAGGAGGGGCCCAGCTAGGACCATGACTGCCAGTGTCTACATAAAAAGGCTGTTTCTTTGCTGTTCCACCAGACTTCAGTGGCATTATGGCTATTTTATTGGTCCTAAGGTCATTCTTCAGAGGGACATTGCTGATGTTCTGAACAGATGTGAAGTGTGAAGTGATCTTTCTCCATCATTTGTCAGATTTTTTTCACCTGGATTCTTAATTAATATTATTCATGTCTTCAAACTCACAAGTCCCCTCATCAGCCACAGTCCTTCACCTTGTATCTGTGACTGTTCTCTATGAGGAACTAGACTCAGTGCCTTAGGGCACCTGGAAAATAGGTGCAATAATTTCTCTTCTCACTTTTCTACTCTGACACACTCACACCACTGCTTGTGAACTTATGCGTGCAGACACTTGAACTAAGTGCCACACACTCATACACAGGCACTGTATAATAATATCTAATCAATTAGCAGAGATGAAAAAGAGCCTATTTTTCTTTTTATTCTTAATTTTAGTGTGTGAAATTCAATGTTTCTTAGAAAAACCTTCTCTCATAAGATTGCTCATTTTAACACATGGGACATGTGTTATGTATCTACAGCAGGTATATTTTAACAAAACAATAATAGCTGGTCCGAATTCTGAATTTTGATCACATGAATACCTAAAACGTGCCAGAATTCACATGTGGAAAGTGCAGATAGCAAACTGTTAATAAAAATATTGCATCAACACAGACTTCCAGAAATGTTATTACATTGGAATTTTCTAAAGGCTTTCATACATAATTCAAATAATAATGCCCTCAGGAGTGCCCTCTTTGTACCTTCACTACAAAACTAATTCATGCAGCTGTTTTATTGATTCAAACAAGAACATAAACTGCATGAAAAAATATGTTGTGTCATGGTGTTACACAGTTGCTTTAATAATGATAAGGAAAATGCTTTGCACACATCCTATTGTGTCTAGTAACTGAAGCAAGACAGAGGCAGTTATAAATTTACATTCTTTCCAAAGGCTATAGTCATAAACACCACAACATTAGCTACATATAGGCTCCATACACACACATTATAAATCACACTATAACTTTAAATGTTTTATTGACATATAATTTTACATTTAATAAAATTCACCAATTACAGTTACTCAGTTCAATGAATTTTAACTAATGTATATAGCTATATCCACTGCAATCAAGTTTTAGAACATTTGTATTAGTCCAAAGAGGTTCCTCATGCTGTTGTGCAGTCAAACCTTTTCCCTTACTCCCAGCATCTGATATCAACTATCTCCTTTCTTTCACTTAGCACAATATTTTTGAGATTCCTCCAAGTTTTTATACCTATAAACAGCTGGTCCTCCTTTAATGTTGAGTAGTATTCTTTTCACCAAGAGATGGACAGAAGAGAATGTTTCCATTTGGGACTATTATGAAAAAAGCTACTATGAACATTTGTGTAAAGATCTTTATGTGGGCATGTATTTCTTATTGTCCTTGGGTTAATACCTAGAAATGGGTCCAATGGGTCATAATCTAATTATGTTTTTAAATTTAAAAGAAATTTGACAAAATGGCTGTAATATTTTTAATTTCTACAAACAAGATTTGACAATTCTGCTTGTTCCATTCCTTTGCCAATACTCGATATTAGTCTTTAAATTCAGTCATTCTAGTGAGTGCTATTTCATTTTCATTTTCATTTGTATTTCACTGATACTCATGATGTGAAGTAAATTTTATTGGTTTATTGATCATTTTCATTCTTTGCTGAAGTGTCTGTTTCAATATTTTACTCAATTTTATTAGTATTATCATCTTTTAGATTGAATTATATTTTCTTAGTACAAGTCCCTTATGAGATATATGTTTTGCATATATTTTCCTCCAGTCTGTGGTTTCTTAAGTATCTTTAGAAGAAATCTTTTAAGAAATCTTTGCCTAATCCAAGGGCATGAAAATTTTCTATGTGGTTTTTCTCTGTTTTCTTTCAAAATTTTTACAGTTTTAGCACTTAGGTTTAGGTCAATAATCCCTTTCATGTTAATATTTATATATAGCATGATGTAAGGGTAAATGTTCTGTTTTTCCATGTAAATATTCAATTTTTCTAGTGCAATTTTTCTAAAAAATTAATCATCTCCCATTGAATTAGCTTGGCACCTGTTTTTTTAACCAGTTGACCAATCGTTATATAAGTCTATTTCTGGATTCTTTTGTTCCATTGATCAATTGGTTTTCTGATACCAATACAATACAGACTTGAATACTGTATCATGATAGTAAATCTTGAAAGTATGTAATATAGGATTTCGAACTTCACCATTTTCAAATCATTTCAAATTGTCTTAGCTTTTCTAGGTTCTTTATATTTTCCTGTATATATTTAAATCATTTTTAGTTTCTACAAAAGAAAAAAAGAGCCAACTGGAGTTTTGGTTGAAATCACATTAAACTATAGACAAATTTGGAAAGAGTTGATACTTTAGATAAATTTAGAGAAAGTTGATACTTTTAAAGTATTTAGTCTTCAGATCTATGAACATAACACAGCTCCTTCTATTTTCTTTGCTCTTAGGAATGTTTTGTAGTTTTCAGTGCACTAATCTTGCAGATATTTTTTGTTAACTTTCTCCTCAGGTATTTGAGGGTCTTATGCTAATTTAAATGTGTTTTTATTTACATTTCCAAAATTATTCATGTAATTTTTCAAAACATTGAAAGTAGCATACAGAGTAGTACAAACTAAAAACCAAATAAAAAAAATTCGAAATGATAATTCTTTAATTGAATAACAAAGGCAATATGAAAGAATTGTCATTGCTGTTGCTTTCACTTTTATATTTAAACATGGAAATTACTGCTTTGCTTACAATGAATAATAATACAAAACATACCCAGAGACCAATAAAGAAGAAAAGGCCCTGAATCTAGAGCCAGGAGGCCTAACTTGAATCATGACCAGAATAGTGGGGAAGTATATAGTCCAAGAAAAGTAAAACTTAACAAGCATTTTCTTCCCTTTTATTTTTTATTGAACATATGTTTAGTGAAAATTCACAAGAGCCAAACACTGTACTAAGTGCTATAAAATGAAAGGAATTCTACACACCATTTCCTTAAGGGTAATCTCTAAATGAAGACCCAAATGAGAGTTACATGAAATACTTTGGTAAACTGAAAGGCAAATTTGACATGCTACCATTGACTATGCTGGAGAATCCTAAAAGTAATCACTGCATGGCACACCAGAATGTTTTTTTTTAAATCACCCTGTGGTCAAGTAGTACAAGTATAATCTAAATCCACAGACATGAATGAAGATTGATACATCATTTTTAAGTACTATAAATGAAAAGAATGAATGTAAAACTCAATTTTTCCTTCCAGATGAAAGAGATAGTCTTATTAATTTCTATTAATAGGGTATCTTCTGCTGAAATTTTTTCTATTAAGAATCTGGCAAACTCACAAATATGACAGATGGACTGAGATTTCAGAGATATGCCAAAAGACTTTCTGCAAAGGGATATAGTAAAAAAAATTCCAGTTCCCCTAGCTGTAGATTAATATCCGAATTCATATATTTATGTTGTTGGTCAATAAATCTTAAAAACTGCTTGAAAAATACTCTTTGGGTTTGGGAGGGTTTCTTTTTTTTTTTTAGATTTGATTCTCATAAAGCCTTCTGGTGTCAGTTATTGGAAGAAGGTAAAACAAAATGCCTTGGAAAGAGTAAAGGAAGAAAATATCCTCCAATGGATTCTAATGTAAGTATAGAGCTTAAAAAATACAAACTAAATGTACAAAATGATAAAATCACATATATTTTCTTAGAAAAGTGATTAAAGTCAAAATTCGGCCCTTCTAAAAATTAAGTGACATTTGAATTCAATAATCTAAGTTGCTTTTCTTGATTTTTCCAATTACATATTATTACATATTGCAAGAATAAAATAAAGTAAAAGAACTTGCAATTGTGAATCAAAACCAAAAGGTAACATATCACTACAAAAAGAATGACACCTGCACAGAATACTTTTTTTGGATACTGGGGTTTGAAATCAGGACACTTACCAGGCAGGCGCTCTATCACTTGAGCCACTAACCCTTTTTATTGGGGAGGACTATGTGCTTTTTTGAGATATGGTTTTATGAACTATTTGCCTAAGCTGGCTTTGAACCACAATCCTCCTGATCTCTACTTTCTAAGTAGCTAGGATTATAGAAGTGAGCTACCAACACCCAGCTTGCACAGAAATTTTGTCACTAAAAATGTTCATTGAAAACAAGACAGGAAATATGTCAACTAAAAACTGCAAATAAGACCAAAAGATTTCTCTCTTTTTTTTTTCACTGCTAAATCACTCTGTAGTATAAGTATAGCATGGATAATAATGTTAATTGCTGACATAATACACTAAGCTTTGAACTGTTACTATGCTATTAAGATGAAGGAGTTAATGTATTTCTCTAACATCCTAGCAGATGATTGAGGCTTTAAGGAATGGAGATATGTATACTGCAGTATCAGCACTCTGTGTTTATTCTGTTTAGAATGGTGATATTGCAAGCACTTAACACTATAGTTTTCTCAGTTTGAACAACCTGTATTTTGACTTTAATGCTTATTTCACATACAGTAAGATTTATTCATATTTTATTTCATAATCAGTCTATTTAGTATATAATTTTGAATGTAAGAATCCAAGATTATTATTATTATTATTCTACTATATATATTATACTATATATTATTATTATTATTATTATTATTATTATACTACCTTTAGAACTCAGAAATTTAAAATATTTGGGATTTTTTCCGCAATGTTTAATATTTCATGTTAACTGACAATCTTGAGGTGGTCTTAGAATCCTCAGGTAACCTGAATTTATTTGAAAACTCTTATCTAACAACACCTTCAGGATCATTTGTTGTGCCAAGCCAGGCCTGAGAGACAAGGGTCTAAATTCAATAAGTTCACAATTAAATTCTGCATAGAAGGTATGGTGAAGGGGAGATTCTGTTGTATTGATAAAGAAACTATATCATCAACACTCTAATTTTATTTGGTTTTGGTTAATTGTCAAATACACCTTCAGAATACAATGAAAACAATCCTAATACATTAAAGAGAAATCAAAAGATTATTTCTAGAGTATTTCAAGAAAGCAATATAAAATGTATAATTTTATATCAAAGATCTGCCTATATATTTATTAAAGCTAAAATGCTTAGAAGACTCTAAAGAATGTCTTTCTTAGCATTTTATTTTACTCTTGTCTAACAAACATACTGAGATATTACACAAAATTTGTTGGTAGAGATAGATGAGAAAAATACAACGTTTCAGGATATAGATTCTAGATCTCTCAACAAGGTACTATGTATACATACTTTAGTAAAAGGAGCAGGAAGATGGAAAGTGGTTAAGAAAGACTAATACAGATGGAGTAAACTTGATCAAAGAAGATTATATGTATTTCGTAAATATCACAATGAAACCCCTTTGTACAATTAATTTATGCTAACAAAAAATTTTTTAAAGAGGTGTGAAGTGGCTGATTTTGTGCAGATAGCATCAAGAGAGAGGGCAAAAATAAAAGAACCTCCACAGAGGCTCCTTTTTCCATTTGTGATGGAACTACAAATGTGTAGGATGGATTAGAGTAGGTGACAGCACTCTGCTCATCTCACCTCCTAGTACAGAGAAATGCCAGTACCCCACCTCAAGACTATCAACAAGACATTGTATGATGTGCTGAATCAGTAATCCACATGCTTAATATAAATTTTAATCTAGACCTGGTGTACCTGATACTTATTTAAGCATGATCAAAGGATATGGACTATACTTCAATAAACAAAGTTAAATGTTCTTTTATCTCTTCCTCCCCACTCAGAGCAGAGCCTTTTTGTCAAGCTACTACCAAGATCACAACGTGGAGCTCTCAAAGCTGCTGCACAAACTGGGACAGCCTCTGCCATCCTGGCTAAGACAAGAGCTGCAGAAAGTGAGATAGCACTGAGAAAAAAGCTTCCCAAGAATCCACCTTCCATATACTAACAGTCACCTTTCCAAAGCTTCCAGAAGCTATGAAAAGGCTGTCAAAAAAATATACCTCTTCATACAAGAAAAAAAGAACAAAGTTCTTTCCATGTGCTGGCATGTGACTGCTTAGGAACAATGGTGTCTGTTACAAGCCTTGAGGCCTATGGCCTTCCTCTTAACCCATATCTGCGCCTGTGGGATTATTGTAGACTACTGTGCATTCATGTGGAAGTCATAGCAATCGACATAAATAATAAACAAAATGCAGAACTGTTTCATTTCACAGTGATATTTACACTTTTATGTATCAACTAAGATTGTGTCTCTGTAGATTTTTAGACCACTGTTTGCCTGTACAATGTTTTCTTATTCTTTGATGCTATAAAGTATCCTACAAAAACAAGAACCAAAATAAACATCACAATGTAACATAAAATTCCAAAAACATACAACTCATGAAAAAAATGTCTGCCAAAATTTAAATCCACTGAAGCATTTAGAAAGAATTATAAATCATAATTTTTGCTAGATCAGAGAGTGGAAAAGTTATATATATATGAGTTTTACCTGCATCAAAAAGATAAGTACTACAGCAAGAAAAAGTATCCTTTCATATATATAGTCTAGTGCATTTATGTAAAAATTTCTAACTGTTTCATCATAATGTAACTGTCATATTGAAATATATATGGTAAACCTATTGGTTAGTAAATAGAAACACACAGAGTACACCAAAACAGTAAATAATAATGTAAGTGTGCTCGGTAAATTCTCTAAGAGGGAGACATGATAGGAGTTTAAAGGTATGTCGTTCAGAACGTCATGTCCACTTGCTGTAAACTGTAAATCTATTCTAGTAGTCCTCTCTGGTTCTGCAGAAATGCATAAATAAAGTTGGAGATATGTGTCATCTCCAGAAACAGGTTGACTTTTAAACATGAATAGCTTCCTTTTTGATGTCCCCAGAACAAAACATACTAAATGAAAACTAGAGGCAGTCTCCCTAGATGCTGTGTTTAGGCTATGTACATTTAAATTGTTGAAAAACTTCATTTTCTGGGTAATTCAACAAATTAATATCTTGGATTTGTAACTTGATATTTGAAATTATACTTTTGATACAAGACAGAAAAAATAGGCATGCTAGAGATCCATTTTTGAGAATATTTCATACATCACTCTCATGGAAGATAACAGAACATTGTTAAATTGATGGATTACCTACTAAATTAAATGCAGAAAGGTCAAAGATGAGCAAGGCATAGTTCTTAAAATATATTTACACTTATATTTTTAATGAAAAAATATGATTGATAAACTTTTGAAAAAAGAATACAATAAATCATACTTATTTTCTTGTATTAGTATTTACTTCACTTTTAATGTACTTACACATACAAAAATTTAAGTAGTGAATACATTTCTTGCTATAATTATATAAGCATTTATAAAATATTCTCAAAGTTATGATTTGAAAAAAATATATGAGCCAGGTGCTAGTGGCTTGTGCCTACTATAATCCTAGCTACTTGGGAGGCTGAGATCTGGAGGATCACAGTTCAAAGCCAGCCTGGGCAAATAGTTCATGAGACCCTGCCCCCCATCTCAAAAATAACCACAGCAAAATGGACTGGAGGTACTGCTCAAGAGATAGAGCGCCTGCTTTGCAAAATCTGAATTTAAAAGTGAACTCTATCAATTATTTACTAATTAGAAAACAAACTGTGAAATTCTTCCACTTACTACAAATTTTTTAATGTGTATTATAATTGTCAATTAAATTTTTAAGCACTTAATGTACTCAATGATCACACAAATTTTAAACAGTTATCAGACAGAATTTGGAAAAGAACCAATTTTTAAATCCCTGACTAAAAACAGCAAAATCATTTGGGAAAATATGGCAGCCTCCATGCTAACTGCCACCTCTTTTGAAGGAGCACATTCCAAACATGCTAGGAAAGTTACCAGAGTCATTCAACTCCATTAATTTAAGAAAACTACTGTAAGAAGATCAAACATTGTGAAAACAGGCCCCAATAGTTACACACAGTGTCATTTCATTTGGCAACAATGTTTGTGCTGATAAAAGAAAACTGACACCTAATATATGTAAAGATGAGATGTACAAATGAAGTTCTAAATAAAGTAACTAATAGCATCCTTTTGTCCAAGTAAAAGGAGTTAAGTAAGCAGCTCATCCTTAAAGTAAATGTTAAACCATGTTCAATTCTTGTAGAATGAAAGGAGAAAAGGAGAGAGATGGTACCAAAATCTACTAATTCACCAATAAATGTTTAAAACCTTTGAAAGAATTTTTGACCACTCAATATGTTTTGGAAAGAGTAGCAAATTCTAGAGGACATGCATACTTTCCACACTATATTTCCAACTAATTATTATGTTATTCTGAAAGTAATATAAATACACATGAGAAAAGAATGAGAGATAACATGACTAAAAATTAGCTCTGTATAAAATTCCCTTTTTCAATACTTAAAATATGGAACTTCCTCAGGAAGAAGTGAAATGGTTATTTCAATGTTTATAGCTATAATATTCTTGTCATTCACATTGAATGAAAATTACTGGAAACATTTTTTTTCTCTGAGTTTTTTAAAAGAAAAAAAACTGAATACAATTCTGATAGTTGCATGGTACCTCATATGTATAACAATAAACTGATAAGAAAATGAAAATTTTGTGTATGGTGATTTTTAGACAATTAATAGGTGTATGATTGTTTTGCCTGGGAGGTAGTGGGGGGGTACTTATATAACATAGGTATGACTAATATAATTAAAACGCAGAGATGGATGGAAAGCTTCCAAGTAGGAAGAAAGAAATTTTTTAACTATAATAGCTTTTCAACAACCTTTCTCCTCCTAAATTTTGGTGTTGTGATTTTTAAATTTTTATTTCATTTTATTTAGTTCTAACAGATGTAAAGCAGTTCCTACATCACTCATGGGCCCCTTTCTTTCTTTAAGAGTTTTAAAAGGTGTTAGGTCTATAAAAGAATCTCTACAAGGGGTGGGCACTTAGACATTCATCTTTATTGTCCACAAAGTTTCTTTTCTTTACTCCAATCCCTTTCTCTTCTAGATATCAGATTTTCTCATGTTGCAACCATCTTGTCTAGATGCTCCAAATGAATTCTCCGTAGGTCTGCCTCCTCCCCACATACACAAATTGCTCCTATCTGGAATACATCTAATTCCCAATTTTCTTTCCAAATGTTCCAGAGCCAATCAGATCCTCCAAGACAAATCAGTGACTAGTTAATAAACCAACCCATCAGTATTAATGGCTTATAATGATATCATATTATGCTTTCCAGTTAAACCCAAACTTCCCAGTAGAAACTCATCAGTGGGGATTCTCCATTAGAGAGGCACTGAACCTAGCAAGTATTTTGATGTAAATATGTTTCTTTTCTTTCTTTTTTTTTGTGGTCCTAGGTTTTGAAATCAGAGACTTGTGCTTGGCTAGGCAGGTGCTCTATTACTTGCACCACAGCCTAGCCCAAAATATTTCTTTAATTCCAAATTACACTATATAACTTGAGTTCTATTCTGCTAAAGCTAGCTTTGTTTAATTACTATCTGCAATATAGTTGCTTCCTTTTTACTTGCTACAACCCACTCTCAACCCTCAATACACACACACACACACACACACACACACACACACACACACCCCTATACCCAGACAGTTGATTTCTTGGCTGGCTTGGAATGTCTATCATCTCTTCACATACTTTACACAAGGGCTGACTACATGTCATAAAGTCAGCCGTGAATTTGAGCATGAAAGTCAAAGAATGTGATGGTTAATTTTATGTCATCTTGACTAGGCCAGATCAAATATCATTTCTGGGTTGTGTCTGAGAGGATATTTCTGAATGGCATTACATATGAATTGGTGTATTCAGTGAAGTAGATTGTGCTCCCCATCATGGATGATTATCATCCAACTCACTGAGATGGGTCATCCCATCTCATCTCGTCTTTTCTCTCAGACTGCAATTTACAACAATGGCTCCCTGGTTCCTAGGCCTTCTGTCTCAGAATGAATTAACCAGACTTCATCTAGTCTCCAGCTTTCAGGCAGCAAATCATGGGACTTTTCAGCATCTATTAGTATGTGACTGAGGCAATATGTATTCACACAGTGTGAGATTGATTCCATCCCCAAGAAAATCATACTTTGTGTGTGACTCTCACCTGTAGTTAAGGGTACCAAATTGGGGCCACTTGCTTCCATCCAGTACTATTACTAGTTCTTGCCATTTATTGACCTCAATTTTTCTCCATAAAAGTTCTCTATATATTCAGTTACATTAACTGCTACAGAATTAAATTTATTCATTTATTTGTTAGCACATTAAATTTATTTTTAAATGAATCCTACATATATGAAATAATATATAAAACCCTAGGAATATATAGCATTTTGAGCTTTCATTTCCTCTATAAATCTGTATAGATATCTATATCCTTTACATATCTATTTCTACTGGTGCAATTAATAAAGCTAATTCAACCTTCCTCTACCTTTGTGCTCTTTTCAGGCCCACAATAGATTGGGTGTTTACCACATAACAATTCAAATACTAACTTTATCCAGAAACACCCTCACGGTAACACCTGGAAATAATGTTTCACCAGCTATGTGTGCATCCTGTGGCCCAATCAATCTGACATATCAAATTAGCCATCACATTTACTTATCAATCCCGTTCAAAAAAGTCAAAGCAAATTTTACAGATTAAATGATCCACAGCACAGTCTCCAAGTTACTGTTGGGAAGAATGTATTTCCCACATTTTACAATATAGAAAAATGAATTAAACTGAGTGAAATGTAAGACATTTCCAAAGCACAGAGAATATGTGACAAATTTTACATAAAACTGTCTACATCAAGCTGCTTCTTGGTTATGAGAGAATAAATTAAGTGTAGGAAATGCCTGCTGTCTATATTTCCACTGCCAAAAATGCTCTATTCAAATTGATAACTGAAATAGAAACAGGACCTTGCTCTTAAACATTATGCATAATTTATACAGTTGGACCAGAGAAGATGGGTTTTCTTTCCTCTATTTGGTATACAGCATTCTGAACCTGAATTTTTTTTAAAAAAACTTCAACAGAAATGTAAGCTCAAAATGCGATATATTCCTAGGACTTTACTTAATTTACATCTGTCAACAAACAAAACTCTTTAAAGCCCACAAGGCAAATACAATATCAAAAATAAACTTTATTTCACATACAAATGAATAAATAGACAAATTTATAAGAATGTAAAGATTATGGGCCGGGGGTGTGGCTCAAGTGTTAGAGCACCTGTCTAGCAAGTACAATGCCCTGAGTTCAAACTCCAGTACTAAGAAAAAAATTAAAGATTACAATTTTAAAAACAATAAAAAGGTATGAAAATGCAGTATTGATAAATTTTTGCTCCCACCTATGATTAAGTTGATAAAACCTATTGTTTCAATCCCCAATTGCCTTCAGGACAATCAAAATAATAAAGAGGATAAACTGGACTGTAGCCCGGTATCTGTGCTTAACTAAACATTGGGTATGTGACTTTTGGGGCCTCAATTTTCCCATCTGTCACTGTTAGTAAAAATATGATCATGGCTAAGAAGATGGTATTTTTCCCCCTGCTTTATTTTACCATGTGGAGGTCCACCAATTTTGTAATATTGGCTCTCCCTGTCTCTTAGCTACTCTTCAATAGAGGAAGAGCCCTGAATTACCTAAGTGATAATTGGAAGCAGAAATTGTACTTGAATAACTAAACCTTCCTCCTTCAATTATCTTAAGGATCTACCATTAAAAAACAGTCACTCTGATCTACTCTGACTTACATTGGGTTTAGCAGAAATTGACTATAGGTACATTTTCATTAGTGATTATTAAGTTGGACATTGTAAAGGGTTTCATCATGATATTTCCACACATGCACTTTGTGTGATGCATTTTGATCATATTCACTCCCTCTCTTGCTTTATTACTCCTCCTTCCCTCTTTTCCCTCCCCCTTCCACCTCCCAAGTTCTTTCATGACCTTGGTTTTTTTGATTCATATTGTTTTATCTTCTGCTTGTTTCCAAAAAATGAGAGAAAAATGCAGTATTTGTCTGGTGGGGTTGATTTTCATTTAACATGATAATCTCTAGTTCCATCCATTTTCTAGCAAACAACATAATTTCATTTTTCATAATAGCTGAGTAAATCCTTTGTCTTTATCCATTCATCTGTTGGTGGGCACCTAGGCTGATTCTATAGTTTGACTACCACAAATAGTGCAGCTATAAACATGGGTAGGAAGGTATCTCCATTGTATGTCAATTTTGATTCTTTTGGGTATATATCCAGCAGTGGTAGGGCTGGATCATGTGGTACTTCTAGTTTTAATTTTTTGAGGAACCTCCATACTTATTTCCATAGTGGCTGCACTAATTTATACCCCACCATCAGTGAATAAGAGTACCTCCCCTCCCACCCCCATCTTCACCAGCATTTGTTGTTTTACATTTTCTTAATGAAACCTATTCTAACTAAAGTGAGGTGGTTTCACTTACCCCAATCAGATGCTGTTTCAATTTGTATCTCCTTGATGACTACAGATGTTGAACATTTTTTTCATTGATTTATTTAAAGCCACAAACACAATCAAAAGAAGAGCTAGAAACAAAACCAAAAATGTAAATATATTTTCAAAAACTAGGAAGATGAACAAGAGTATAAGTGAGGAATTAATATAGATAAGCTAAACATGTCTCATTCTTCATGTGGGGAGCCAAAACATACTAATTTTAACTAGTTACCTTTTTTTAAGTAGTTAAATTTGTTACCTTTAGGTAACAAATTAAGAAATTAAGGTAAACTCCTGGCCATATATCCAAAGGAATATGCTCTAGGATATGATAGAGCCACTCGCATACCCATGTTTATTGCAGCACTATTTACAACAGCCATGCCTTGGAAGCAGCCTTGATGCTCCATGACTAATGAATGGATTAAGAAAAAGTGGTATATATACATAATGGAGTTTTATTCAGCCTTAAAGAAGAATGAAATTATGTTGTTTGAAGGTAAATGGATGGAACTGGAAAACATTATGCTAACCAATGTAAGCCAGGCTCCAAAAATCAAAGGTCACATGTTTTCCCACACATGTGGAAGCTAGACTTATAAATTAAATGTATATATAGATAGATAGATAATCACATATACATACATAAATACATACATATATGGTGAGAAACAGAATAAAATTTTAGTCTGAGGAGACTATGGGAGGTGGGAGAGCAAAAGAAAATGTTAGAGCATGAAAACTATTGAAACAGCCCACCTACATAAGAATATAATATAATGCACTGTACTCTAAGCTACTGTATATAAGGGGATCATGGTGATAGAGAAGGAAGGAAGGAACGAACGAACGAAAGAAGGAATGAAAGAAGGAAGACTTGTAGAGCTTTTACGTAGTACTAAACAACGAAAAAAAAACTACAGTTAATATGGAAAGGCTAGGCTACAAATATACACTTCCTTTTCCCAAATATGTATGCATACAGATGTATGCAGCCAGATCTTCTTCATATACTTCAACGAAAACAATTATCAAAATAAACCTAGTACAGAAATTGATATGAGAATCCATCCGTCTTTTATTAAGCCAAACTTAAGGAGATTTGCAAAAATGTAGCACAATGCCACTCTGAATTTTCTTTTGATTTTGGCAATGATGTTATTCTTGGCTTTCTCTTATTTTAAAATTAATTCATTTAAAAATTTTTAAGTTTCATGTCTAATACAGTAAATATTGATAGATACAACTCTTTTAAAGTCCTTTGGCAGATATTGGGAGTTGGAAGTAATTTAAGTATCTACAGCTAAGACACCATAGAAAGAAAGTAAATAGAAAACCAGACTATACCTCCCCTCCACCACCTTCAAATTCTACTCTCAAATGGAAGCTGCCTGGATGAGATAAGGATGATTCAAAACAAAGAAGCAAGGCAAACACAGATTTGGGTTTCTTTTCTGCTGGCCTTTCTCACTGCCACTGACCTGAGCCCTAAAAGTGAAAAGATGAAAGATCTTAAGTGAGGATCAAACGTAGAGAAAAGTGTGTCCAACTTCCCATTTAAAACTCTTCAAAGCAGGCCCAGTAGGATGGTACATGCCCATAGTCCCATCTCATAGAAAGCAGAAGCAGGAGGATCTCAAGTTTGAGATAAGCCTAGGCCACACAGTGAGACCATATTTCAAAAAAGGAAAAGCCCACATTCTTCAGGGAAGCTGCAGAAATCACTAAAAACAGGATTTTAGATCCAAAGAGACATAGCACCCAGGACCAGAAGGACACATAATGCACAGACTGATGATGACCACAAGTTACAGGAGGAGCCCAGACCAGAAAGCAGAAGCCACTTACCAAAGATTGAGCCTGATGAGATTCACCCAATGCCAGCAGAAGACAGAGGACGGCTGAGGCCCAGATGTTTCCCTCTCACCTCATGTCCATTGTCACGGCTACCTTGGGAAGAAAGGATGAGAAAAACACTGAATTTGGCTGGATTTTCCTGAAAGAGACAAAAATTCCAAAAGTGATGAAACATATATATATATATATATATATATTTTTTTTTTTTGTGGTACCTGAACTCAGGGCCTTATTCCTGGCTAGGCAGGAGCTCTACTACTTGAGCCATACTCCCATTCCTGAAACATATCTTGAATGTGGACATTTATTGAAAACTAATGACAGCTATATTTCTAATTATGGAATTAACACCCCCTACCTAAGCATTATGTCCCTGGTCCAATTAGCAATAATGGTGACTCAGGGAAAAAGAACAAATAGCCAGGATTTAGGCTATTTAAAATTATGCCTTAAGTAAAATAGGCCAGGAGTAAGCCTAGTGGTGCAGAAAGACTTAGGTCTGCAGGTGAAGCACATATGTAGATTGCAATCTTTCTCCAAAATAATCAGTTTCATCCTGAGTGACACCTGGTATAACCCTGGAATATAGACATGACCTGCAAATAATAGTATACCCAGTGATTTGATTAGTACATTCAATTTGTCAAGTAATCCTATTGTGTCTATCTTCAATTATATCCAAAAGCAACCACTTCTGACCAACTGTGCTGCTGCCATCCCATTCTAAGATGCCATCATTGCTTTCCTGAATCTCTCCCCTGCTTCAATGCTCGTCTACTATAATCTACTGTCAACCCAACATGTGGTATATTCCTTAGACAAATTTGGTCAGCGCACTACTTTGTTAACACTCCTTCAATACCTCTCCTTTTTATTCAGAATACTAATGATAGTTCATACATAGCCTCTGAGACCTTACATGATCTAGCATCCACTGCCTTTGTAACCACAGTTCCTCTTCTCCCTCTCTCATCCTACAGCAATTCTACACCCAAAAATTTTTATTTTCAGGATGTCTTTTTTTGTACATTCATCTTATACAATTTCCATTCTTAATCCTTCTCAATTAGTTCTGTCCAATAACTTTAAAATGATAAATATTCAAAAATTCTTATTGCTTTCAGCAAATTTGAGTCCTGAATTCCAAGGATTTTTTTTCAGGACCCTTCTGAGTTCTAGGGAATACTATTCATTTACATAAATTATCATATAGATAAAAAGAGTTTTAAACTAGAGAAATACAAAAGTTATTTCTTTGGTTCTAATTCTACTTAGTTTTCTATAATTTTACTTAGATTAAAAAATAACTACTAAAACATATATTAAATTAGAGTACTCTCATACACCATCTGATGTTTTAATTTTACTATTTTTACCTTGAGCCACTCCAGCAGCCCTATTTTTGTGAAGGGTTTTTCAAGATAGGGTCTCATGGAACTATTTGCCCAGCTGGCTTTGAACTGTGATCCTCCCAATCTCTGCCTCCTGAGTAGCTAGAATTATAGGTGTGAGCCTCCAGCACCCAACTTTATTTAAAAAAAAAAGTATGCAAAAATTGCTCTAAATTCAACTCAAGCTAAAATTTTTCAGAGTATTATATATGTCTTATCTCTTACTTGTGACCTCACAGCCTCCATCTGCCCACCACTAGCATTGCCCTCAGCCCCTGCTATGCCCTTACCCTTCTCCTCCCCACCCGCATCCCATACCTGCTCCCATACCTCCTCCCAAGCATGCTCAGCTCACCTGTACCCACTCCAGGAGGTGGCAGGAGCTGACAATATTATCTGAGCCCATGTGCCTTTTTCCATGACTAATCTCTCTCAAATTTAAAAGAGATGTAACTCCTTCTCCAATGACTCAGCCTCCTATATTAAAGAATTTAAATACCTAACCCAAGCATATGATATGACTTGGCATGAGACCCATCTTCCAAGGATGGAACAATTATTCTCACCTCTCATTTTATTTCCCAATCCTTCACTGATATTCAAAGAAAACTTAAACAGGCAGAGTGTGGCCCTCAAACCCCCCAGGGAGATCTTATGAAAATGGCATTTAAGGTATTTATAACTGAGCTGAGGCTTGAGACCACCAAAAGGCCCAGCTTTTTGCTGCCCTGAGGCTACCTCTTCCAACTTCGAGACTGGCTGAACAACAACACATGCCTCCAGGGGCCTGCTTCAAAGGCAACCAGACAAGACATTGGGCAAAAACACTGCCCTTCACCTCGCCCGCCTCCAGGACTCTGTCCACAATGTGGCCAGAATGGACACTGGAAAGACGACTGCCCCCTTTGTCTCTGCAAGGTAGGTCAGTCTCCCACTTCCACTCTCAACAGAGTTAAGGTCTCACAGACGTCTTGGGCTTGGCGGCAGAGACTGACACAGCCCTGGGACCTTGGCCCCCTTCAAGATCACCTCAGAGGAGCCCAGGGTAAGCATCCATGTAGCCCGTAGGCCTCAATCACCTACTTGGTACTACCTGACATCTCAGGTAAGCTTTATCCTTCACAGATCTCCGTGGTGGGGGTGGACAGTCTGCTCCACCAGCCAAAAAGAAAAGACAGTTTTATTTAAATTTAAATTCTTACAAAAGTTAATTTTAAAATACAGGTTACAAAGTAAACAACTGGAAAGGATACAGATAGGTAAACTTCACTGTGTGACAAAGTTAAAGTTGACTATAGTCTAAGAGCTGCCTAAAAGATTTTTAAGGTCATGCCAAACTAAAATCAAATTCTCTAAGGCTATAAAATAACAAGGTTATCTTAATATTGTTCTTCTCTGAGTAACATCTACAAAAAACTGTTAGATTTTATCAAAGAAATTATTTGTGTTTTCTGCTGACCTTGTCAAGCTTTAAGTACTACTAAATCAGAGTTCATTTACATATTTGCTCATGTGTCTTAAATGACCATCTTGTAACAATGTTGTGTGTATACTTTTTCTAAATATGGTACAAACATTTACAAAGTTAAAAATGTAAATTTATATCCAAAAGTGTTCCATTTAACACTTGACAGTGTGACCTGTTTGCCTTTAAAGATTACACAAACCCTTCGCAGCAACTAATCTGGACAGTTTTGCCACAAGAGTTTAAAGACAGTCTTCATCTCTTTGGACAGATCCTAACCAGAGACTTATTAGATGGGCACTACTCAGAGGCCACCCTTCTTCAATATGTTGATGATATACTTCAGTGCAGAGCCACAGAGCCCCTCATCTACAAGGCAACAGAGTCCTTTTAAAAAACTTTCTGGCCTCTGGGGATACAGAGTCTTTAAGGAGAAGGCTCAATTATGTCTCCTTCAGGTCACCTACCTAGGTGTGGTCTTAAAGGGACAGACTCACTCCCTGAGTCATGAGTGAATCAACCCAATCCTGCATTTCCCACTACCCTATATCATAAAAGCAGCTTAAAGCTTTCTTGGGAGTTACAGGATTTTGCAGAAACTGGATCCCTAGATATGCAGCCTTTAGCAGACACCTTTTTATGCTCCTTGTAATATTCCTATTTGGGTCTTAAATAATGTATGGCCACCCATTTCTCTTAGGAAACTTTCCTCCAACAGACTCTGCTTCTCTGGCTGACTATCTACTTTATCTTAACCTCCTCCAGGAACCTCTCAGAGAGCATGCAGACCCACCCCTCAGAGGGCCCCATAACAATTTCTATTAAAACCAGAGGATCTCATTCTCCTAAAGGATCTTTGACTCTCTCCATTGGGACTTCAGTAGACGGACCCCCCATCTGGTCATCCTCACAACGCCCACCACTGTCAAACTCAACAGGATTCCCCAGTGGCAGCACATTTCAAGGATAAAACATTGCCCACTGACTTCAGACTCTTCCACTGCAACAAAGGATGAGTACTGCTGGGCCCCACATGGCTAAGCCTCTCCCACAAACTCTCTCCCTCTTCCTCTCCTGCATAAGCTCTTAGTCCTCATCTGGCTCTCAATTTTCTGCCATAGGTGAATTTAAAACACAGGTAGGGGCAGTGGGCCTAATTCTGAGAGCATGCATACTACTTCCCTGCTTCCTTCCCTTGGTTATACGATCCATTATAGAGGCTACTACAGAAAAAAAAAAAAACAGCTGCACATGTGCTATGGAAATGATGCTATGGAAATACAAACCCTTAAACCAGGAAAATGCTCTTTAACCCTAGATGCCTCCAGGATTCCCTAGAGGAACTCAGCAGACAGACTTTCCCACCAGATGCTACTACAACTTTCTCTGGCCTACCAACAATTGGCCTTGTCTGCAGATGAAGCCTGGGAAAAACTATCAGCCTCCACTCCTGGGGACCTCACAAATTTCCAAATTCCAGCCAAATCCCCTTAACAATGCCCCCACTCAGCACTCAGCACCAAGCAGCTAGATCGATCAGCACCCATAATACCAACAAAAGGCTAGAATGTTAGGCCCCTGGCATTCCTGGGGCGGGTGGAAGATCCCAAGGCTAGCACCAAAACCAGACCCCCTGATTTATGATTGCTTGCCCAACTCCCCTGTTTGTTTCTCTGCTTGAAAAACACCTCAGGAACTTCCAGTTACTCAACTAGCCAGGCATGTCGACCTGTTCTATCTAGCGATCGCAGATAATCAGAGACCAGACTCTCTCTCCCTCCCCCATGGCTTGGCCCCTCCTATAAAGCCCACTAACCAATTTAGTCAAGCCGCTTCACTCTGAACCCAAGAGTGACAGCCCTTTGGTCTGGTTCCAATAAATCTTTCTTTTCCACATGTGGCATGGTCTTTATTTGGCAGTTCCTTACAAATATGAATTCATAAAATTTTATTATAAAATTGGAAATATATTTCCATGGTGGGGAAAACTCTCAGTTTAAAACTTTTGGCAAAGATAGAGCTAAGATGTAGGCAAGGTAAAAAAGCATTTGTCAATTTTGCTAAATATATCACCCTGCAATTCATTTTCCTTTTGAATATTACATGTGATTCCCAGAATTCTCTTTCATTTTTATCATCCTAGTTTTCTCACTCAATAAGCATTTAATTCAGCATATATCATACAAAAAAACACTACTATTGGTAAGATGAATATGACCACATCCTGCTGTGGGCAAAAATATTCCACTTCTCCAACAGTATCACTGTCTATTTTGATATACTCCAAATTAACTTAATATTTAATTTTTAAGTACAGTATTAATTTGTTATGGCAAAAACCTATTCATCAAGTTCAAATATAAAAAAGATCTGGTGAATTTCAATTGTGTTCTTAAAATACGCATCTGGAGAATGTTGTTCATTTCTATATAATCTAAGGTTTCCAAAATTTGCAATCTAAGACCTACAAAATAATTTTGTAGACATTTATTATATAAAACTGGAGTCTATATGATAGGCTGATAGAGCTATTAGGCACACCAACATTTTCATGTTACTATTCACATACACAGCAATACAGTCACGCACAATAATAAGTAGTTGTATTTAATTCAAAACCCCTAGGTGGTTAAACATATACTTAAATAACAGGACAACAGAGCCATCTAGTGGCCTCATAAAATTGATGTTTCATGTAATTTTGTTACATTACATCAAGTTTTACATAAACTAAGCTTGTCTTCTCACTGTTAACAGATATCTATAATCCTTATGGATAATAGGTCAAAGGTATTATTAGGGTAAATACAATGCATATCATGAGGAAAAAAACAGTAAAAAAAGAAAAAGAAAAATGAGAATTTTAACAAGTGATCATTACACTTCCAAATTATTTTAATATATCTGCTTTAAAAGCAGTAAATATTTTACAAATATTAGATTACAAATACTCCCATGGTAGTAAGATTTTCCATTTTAATATGCCATATTAAATGTTACATAAATAATAATCATCTTTTGCATAAATGCATGTAAGCACAAAAAAGCTTCATTGGTAAATATAGCATCACAAATCATCTGGAAATGGCAGAGAAAAAAACTCAAGCTTGTAAGATGTTAAATATTTAGCCAAATATGAGTGCAGAATCTCACCTCACTGACATGCAAATTTCTACAAGCAAGTTAGCATTCACTGTTAAAGTGGAGGTCAGTTTGAGATCACAGAGCACCTAACCAATTCCAGTTTTTCAAGGTATACTGTAGAAGATCCTGCATGTTATTTCCTTAACATCTCAACAAATATGTACATGATAGAGGTTTCATGATATCAAACATTTACTTGAGAACCCCAGTCCAAAATTCTTTTGACACACTATCACCTCAAAATTCACTGATTGTATTTATCGCATTTCAATGTCCCTCATTCCTTACATGTATTATCTTTCTTGTCAAACTTAAATTCCATGGCAGATCAGTATAAACCATCCCCTTGCATTCCCTTTCTTTTTCATCATCTCACTCTGCTTACTCTCTTGGCAAATTCCAACCTTAGTTAATTTCAACTCTGTCAGCTCCACACTTGCACCTATGCAGCTGAACTTGATATGTAGAAAATACAATCATGCTAAATATTTGAATTTAAATTTACTACAGGAACTTAAATGAACTCCTAATGTAACCCAAGAATCCTGTTACATTTTCACATCTATTGACACTATCTCCTAATTATACCTTTTGCTCTCTTCTCAAATTTCCAACACTCTCTCTTAGTAGATGGCTTTGCTTTCTATTACACTGAAAAATAAAAAGCATTAAATTGGTAGAAAGGAACATTCAAAAGTTTGCACCACCATATTAACTCACCTACCAACATCTATACCTGTATACAGTTCTACAGATGAACTACCTAAACAATGATCTTAGGCTAACTTCTACCTTCGTGCACTAGATGTTATCCTTTCCCAAGCAATTCACCAAATCTTTCTTGCAACATCAAGTTTTCCATTTTTGCTGGATCTTCCCCATCAGAAAGCTTTAAGGTCTCTCAGACTTAAAAAAGAACCCACTCTTGATCTCTTGATGCTTTACAGATATTGCTCTATTTCTCTTCTACTGTGTAGTTTAATGTCTCAAAAGATTTGTCCTAGTTTGAGTTTCTAATTCTTCTCCCATTTTTCCTGTAACTGTTATTAACAAGGTCTCAAATTACCTCTGTATTGCTAAATCCAAGACACTTCTCAATAGCCATTTTACTTATACCATGAATAGCTGATTCTTTTTTTTTTTGGCTTTTTGAGACAGGATCATGTCATACAGCCCAGGCTGGCCTTGAACTCATGATTTCATGATTCTCCTGCCTCTGCCTCCCAAGAACTTGGGATTATAGGCATGAGTCACCACACACCTCTTGAATACTTCCTCTTATTAAAAAAATTTTTGAATTTCAAAATACCACTCTACTGCCTTTTCTCCTTCCTCACTCAAAGAGGAAGAGACTTTTCAGGTCTCTGCTATTTTTCCTATTAATGTTGACATGCCCAAGGCTCAGTTTTCCGTCCAATCTGCTATTTATACTTACACCCTTTGTATTAGCATCCAGTCTCATGGCTTCATATCTCTATAGTTTGACAGCTTCCATATTTGTTTCTTCAGCCCAGACCCCTCCCTGGAATTCATACTCACATATTGAACTCTCTATTCAACGATTCCACATGGATGTCTAAAAGGCACTTCAAGCAGAACCTGTACAGAACTGCTGAGTACTCCTTCCTCCAAATCTGCTCTTCCTGTAGTCCCCACATCAGCAAATTACCACCCAAAATCTTTAGAGTCATTTTAATATCATATATTCTTTTCTCTTATATCCTATACACAATCTGTCAGCAAATGCTGCTAGCTATACTATAAAAGTATATCCAGAACTGAATCACTTATTTGTGTACTACTAGTAGTAAGTCAATACCATTCTCTCACCTTTACTATTATAATACTACCCTAACTGGTATCCATGCCCCAACCCTAAGGTCTTTCCTAAACACAGCTTTGAGAGAGAATATGCAAAAACCTAAGTTAGATCATGTCACTCCTCTACCCAAAACTCTCCAATGACTATCAACTTATTCAAAAAAAATTGTATAATGACTGGTCAGGCTATAAGGAACCTGTCATTACTTTTCTAATCTTGCTTCTACTTGCCTATCATACTCTATCCAAACTGGTCCCATTTTTTTCCTAGCGCATGTCTATTTATGAATTATATGTTGTTAAATAACAAATCATTCCAAAATTTAATGGCTTAGAACAGTATCTATTCTCTTACACACTTTGCTTTTTGTTGTTTGGTTTTTACTACTTCATTTATTTTAACTGATACAAAATAATTATACAACTTATGGGGTACCACGTGATCTTTCAATCCATGTACTGTTTGATGATCAAATCAGTAATCAGCATATCTATCACCTCAATCATTTCTTTGTGTTGGAAAAATTAAAAATTCTTTCTTCTTGCTATTCCAAAATACACAGCAAATTACTATTACTTATAATACCCCACCATGCTGTAAAACACTAGAACTTACTCCTATTTAACTGCAATTCTGTACCCATGAACCAACCTTTTCCTATACCCCATTTTCCCCTACTCTTCTCAGCCTCTGGTAACCACAATTCTACTCTTTACCAAATGTCTTCCTCTACCTGGCTTATTTCACTTAAAATGTAAATCTTTAACCCACTTCCAGTTTGTTTTTACATGGTGAAAGATAGGGTCTAATTTCATTTTTCTGCATATGGATCTCCAGTTTTTCCAGTACTACTTATTGAAGAGACTGTCATTTTTCCTATGTATGTTCTTGGTGCCTTTGTCAAAAATCGGTTGGTTGTAAATACATGGATTTAGTTTTGGATTCTCTATTCTTTTCCATTGGCCTATGTGTCTTTTTATCCCAGTACCATGCTATTTTGGTTACTATAGTTTTGAAGCATAATTTGAAATCAGGTACTGTGATGACCCCAGTTTTGGCCTTCTTGCTCAGAATTGCTTTGGCTGTTTGATCCATATGAATTTTAGAAATATTTTCTCCAACTCTATGAAGAATGTCATTGGATATTTTGATAGTCATTTCAGAGAATCTGTATATCACTTTGGGTTATATGGACATTTTAACAATATTTATTCTTCCAATCCATGAAATGGGCTATATTTCAGTGTGTGTTTTCTCTTCAATTTTTTTCATCAGTATTTAAATTTTTCACTATAGAGATCTTCAGCTCCTTGGTTAAATTTATTTTTAGGGGTTTTTTCATAGTTATTGTAAATGCAACAGTTGTCTTAATTTGTTTTCAGATCATTAACCACTGGCATTTAGAAAGTACTAATTCTTTTTTCTGATTTTCAATCCTACAACTTTATAGAATTCAATTATCAGTTCTCATAGAATTTTTGTGGAATCTTTAGGGTTTTCTGTAAGATTATGTAATCTGCAATCACACTTTCTGTAGGTCAGTAATTAAAGTATGGCTGTACCTCACAGGTACAACCAACTGTAGTCAACGGTTGGTGCTGCAGTCATCTCAAGTCTGAAATAGTTAAGGATCAGTTTCCAATTTTGTTTATGTGGTTGTTGACAGGATTCAGTTCCTCATGGGCTACTGATCTGACAGCTGCAATTCCTTGCTGAATGTTGGCCAGAGGTCACCCTCTGTTCCTTGACACATGGGCCTTTCCAATATAACAGCTTGTTTCATCAAAATAAGCAATTCAAAAGATGCAAAAGCACAAGACAGTCTTTTAGACTAATCTCAAAGGTAACATTTTGTCCCTATGCCACTTGAGAGTTACACAAGGGAGTAACAAGAGGTGAGGATCATTGGGAATTTTTAGCCTACCATACCAAGCATGGTCCCACTAAGGAACTACTAGGTGCTTAGAATATGTGCTGACAATATCTTAGCTAATTTCACTCCATCATTCTCCTTTCCTCATTCTTAGAGTAGTTTCAACAGATCTCATTTTTCCATTTTCATAGATGAGTACATAATATTTCCACCATATTCACCCTCTTACATTGTTTCCTTGTATCTTCCCCCTCTCACTGATACCAATCCCTAGACAGGACCTGGTTTATCTTCCTATTAATACCCCGTTTTGGGAAAAAGAAGGCATTTTTAAGGTATCTGTAGGGAGAGTTTCATTATGACATTTCCACATATATACATATTGTATTCCAAATTGGTTCATCCCCTCCATTTTTCTCCTTTCTACCTTAGTCCTCTTCTTATGGTGATTTCAACAGGCTTTAAAAGTCTATATTCATTCTTGTATAGAAAGTACATCAACCATATTCACCTTCTTTACTTCCTTCTTTTTCCCTCCCTCTCTTGGTAGTGACCTCCCCTTAGCATCTGTTTATCATTGTTATCTTTCATTGTTGAGGTTCATTGGTCAGTGGGATTTTTGGCCTGGTATTATACCCATACATGCATTGTGCTTAAGTCAATGTAACCCTCCTCCACTGCACTTCCTCACCTTTTTTCCTCTATCATGAGTTGTTTTAGCAGTTTTCTTTGTGTTTCCTTGTGTCTTGTTCCTACACAGATGTGATGTATTTCATTATTATTAGCTATTCTTCTTTCCCTCTTTTCCTCCTCCCTTGTTCTCTCTACCAGTCCCACTTTTGGATATGTGCTCTGTATTTCTATGTATATTTAATATCACTTATATTTGTATTGTGCCTATATTCCACATATGAGAGAAAATATGCAGCCTTTGGCTGTCTAAACCTGGCTAACTTCACCAAGGATGATATTCTCAGTTCCACTTACCTGCGAATAGCAAAATTTCATTCTTCTCTATGACTGAATAAAATTCCATTGTAACTAAATACCCTATTTTCTTAATCCATTTATCAGTTACGGGGCATCTTGGCTGTTTTCACAGCTTGGCTATTGTGAATAATGCTGCAATAAATATGGGTGTGCAGGTACCTTTATGGTATCTGACTTACATTACTTCCAGTATAGCCCTAGGAGGTGAATTGCTGGATCATATGGTAGTTTATTTTTAGTTTTCTGAGGAGGCCCCATACTGCTTTCCATAGTGGTTGTACTAATTAACATTCCCACCAACTGTGAATGAAGGTTCCTTTTTCCCCACATCCTCGAGGTTTTGTTGTTGTCTTCCATTCTAACAGGAGTGAGGTGAATCTTAATGTGGTTTTGATTTGCATTTCCATTATGGTCAGGGATATTAAGCATTTCTTCATATTTTTTTGGTCGGGGGACTTCTTCCTGTGAAAAAGCTCTTTTCAGTTCATTTGCCCATTTCTTCATTGGGTCATTGATTTTGGGAGAGTTTAGTTTTTTGAGCGCCCTGCATATTCTAGTTACTAATCTCTTGTCAGATGTATAGCTGGCAAAGATTTTCTCCCATTCTGTAGGCTACCTCTTCATTCTGGAGAACATTTCTTTTGTTGTGCTGAAGCATTTTAGTTTCGTGTAGTCCCATTTGTCAACCCTTTCTCTTAGTTGCTGAGTCATTGGAATAATATTTAGGAAGTTATTGCCTATGCCTATGTGTTCCAGTGTATCACCTAGTCTTTTCTGCACTAGTTTCAAAGTTTCAGCTGTTGTATTAAGGTCCTTAATCCACTTTTGAGTTGATATTTGTACAAGGTGAAAGACATGGATCTAGTTTCAGTTTTCTGCATGCAGACAGATATCTGCATGTTTTTGCTCCCTCACTTTCTTCAAGTCTTTGACCTAATGTCACCTTCTTAATGAGACTTTTTAAAAACTTTTAAACCTGAGCATCCTTTTTAAAATTATAACTCGTACCCCTCCCCCAACACTTCTTATTTCCTTTCTTACTTCTTCTCCATACCATTGACTCATTGTAATATCCCATATAATTAGCATATTGTGGTTGATTTCTACTTTTACTTAGCTAAACTAGCACATTTCCCTTTCCTTCCCTGAATAGTTCCAGATTAGGTTGAGCCACAAGAGACATTTTGTATGAGAGTTGGTAGATGCAGTAACACAATCATCATATACTGTAGTTTTATACTTGGAAGACCTGTGTGGGACAGGAGGCAATGTTGCAAAGTTGTAAGTTGTTACGTATCTAGTAGCTCATCTTCTGGCAGTACTCAGTTCTGCAGCTTTTTCTTTTTTTTATTTATTTATTTTATTATTCATATGTGCATACAAGGCTTGGGTCATTTCTCCCCCCTGCTCACACGCCCTCCCTTACCACCCACTCTGCCCCCTCCCTCTCCCTCCCACCCCCTCAATACCCAGCAGAAACTATTTTGCCATTCTTTCTAATTTTGTTGTGGAGAGAGTACAAGCAATAATAGGAAGGAACAAGGGTTTTTGCTGGTTGAGATAAGGATAGCTATACAGGGCATTGACTCACATTGATTTCCTGTGTATGTGTGTTACCTTCTAGGTTAATTCTTTTTGATCTCACCTTTTTTCTAGTTCCTGGTCTCCTTTTCCTATTGGCCTCAGTTGCTTTAAGGTATCTGCTTTAGTTTCTCTGTGTTAAGGGCAACAAATGCTAGCTAAGTTTTTAGGTATCTTACCTATCCTCGGCCCTCCCTTGTATGCTCTCGCTTTTATCATGTGCTCAAAGTCCAATCCCATTGTTGTGTTTGCCCTTGATCTAATGTCCACATATGAGGGAGAACATACGAGTTTTGGTCTTTTGGGCCAGGCTAACCTCACTCAGAATGATGTTCTCCAATTCCATCCATTTACCAGCGAATGATAACATTTCGTTCTTCTCATGGCTGCATAAAATTCCATTGTGTATAGATACCACATTTTCTTGATCCATTTGTCAGTGGTGGGGCATCTTGGCTGTTTCCACAACTTGGCTATTGTGAATAGTGCCGCAATAAACATGGGTGGGCAGGTGCCTCTGGAGTAACCTGAGTCACAGTCTTTTGGGTATATCCCCAAGAATGGTATTGCTGGATCAAATGGTAGATCAATCTCTAGCTTTTTAAGTAGCCTCCAAATTTTTTTCCAGAGTGGTTGTACTAGTCTACATTCCCACCAACAGTGTAAGAGGGTTCCTTTTTCCCCGCATCCTCGCCAACACCTGTTGTTGTTGGTGTTGCTGATGATGGCTATTCTAACAGGGGTGAGGTAGAATCTTAGTGTGGTTTTAATTTGCATTTCCTTTATTGCTAGAGATGGTGAGCATTTTTTCATGTGTTTTCTGGCCATTTGAATTTCTTCTTTTGAGAAAGTTCTGTTTAGTTCACCTGCCCATTTCTTTATTGGTTCATTAGTTTTGGGAGAATTTAGTTTTTTAAGTTCCCTGTATATTCTGGTTATCAGTCCTTTGTCTGATGTATAGTTGGCAAATATTTTCTCCCACTCTGTGGGTGTTCTCTTCAGTTTAGAGACCATTTCTTTTGATGAACAGAAGCTTTTTAGTTTTATGAGGTCCCATTTATTGATGCTATCTCTTAGTTGCTGTGCTGCTGGGGTTTCATTGAGAAAGTTCTTACCTATACCTACTAACTCCAGAGTATTTCCTACTCTTTCTTGTATCAACTTAAGAGTTTGTGGTCTGATATTAAGATCCTTGATCCATTTTGAGTTAATCTTGGTATAGGGTGATATACATGGATCTAGTTTCAGTTTTTTGAGACTGCTAACCAGTTTTCCCAGCAGTTTTTGTTGAAGAGGCTGCTATTTCTCTATCATATATTTTTAGCTCCTTTGTCAAAGACAAGTTGGTTATAGTTGTGTGGGTTCATATCTGGGTCCTCTATTCTGTTCCACTGGTCTTCATGTCTGTTTTTGTGCCAGTACCATGCTGTTTTTATTGTTATTGCTTTATAATATAGTTTGAAGTCAGGTATTGTGATAACTCCTGCATTCTTCTTTTGACTGAGTATTGCCTTGGCTATTCGTGGCCTCTTGTGTTTCCATATAAATTTCACAGTAGATTTTTCAATCTCTTTAATGAATGTCATTGGAATTTTGATGGGAATTGCATTAAATATGTAGATTACTTTTGGGAGTATCGACATTTTTACTATGTTGATTCTACCAATCCATGAGCATGGGAGATCTCTCCACTTTCTATAGTCTTCCTCAATCTCTTTCTTCAGAAGTTTATAGTTTTCCTTGTAGAGGTCTTTCACATCTTTTGTTAGGTTTACACGTAGGTATTTGATTTTTTTTGAGGCTATTGTAAATGGAATTGTTTTCATACATTCTTTTTCAGTTTGCTCATTGTTAGTGTATAGAAATGCTAATGATTTTTCTATGTTGATTTTATATCCTGCTACTTTGCTATAGCTATTGATGATGTCTAGAAGCTTCTGAGTAGAGTTTTTTGGGTCTTGAAGGTATAGGATCATGTCGTCTGCAAATAGGGATATTTTGACAGTTTCTTTACCTATTTGTATTCCTTTTATTCCTTCTTCTTGCCTAATTGCTCTGGCTAGGAATTCCAGTACTATGTTGACTAGGAGTGGAGATAGTGGGCATCCTTGTCTGGTTCCTGATTTTAGAGGGAATGGTTTCAGTTTTACTCTATTAAGTATAATGCTGGCTGTAGGTTTGTCATATATAGCTTTTATAATGTTGAGGAACTTTCCTTCTATTCCTAGTTTTCTTAGAGCTTTTATCATGAAATAATGTTGGATCTTATCAAAGGCTTTTTCTGCATCTGTTGAGATGATCAAGTGGTTTTTGTCTTTGCTTCTGTTAATGTGGTTTATTACATTTATTGATTTTCACATGTTGAACCACCCCTGCATACCTGGGATGAAGCCTACTTGGTCATGGTGAATAATCTTTTTGATGTGTTGCTGAATTCGGTTTGCCATTATTTTATTGAGGATTTTTGCATCAATGTTCATTAAGGAGATTGGCCTATAGTTTTCCTTTTTGGAGGTGTCTTTGCCTAGTTTTGGGATAAGTGTAATACTGGCTTCATAAAATGTGTTTGGCAGTTTTCCTTCCCTTTCTATTTCATGGAACAGTTTAAGGAGGGTTGGTATCAGTTCTTCTTTAAAGGTCTGATAGAATTCAGCAGAGAATCCATCAGGTCCTGGACTTTTCTTTTTGGGAAGACTCTTGATTGCTGCTTCAATTTCATTTTGTGTTATAGGTCTATTCAGGTGATTAATTTCCTCTTGGTTCAGTTTTGGATGATCATATGTATGTAGAAATCTGTCCATTTCTTTTAGATTTTCAAATTTATTTGAATACAGGTTCTCAAAGTAGTCTCTAATGATTTCCTTGACTTCCATGGTGTTTGTTGTTTTCTCCGCTTTTGCATTCCTAATTCTACTAATTTGGGTTTTTTCTCTCCTCATTTTAGTCAGGTTTGCCAGGGGTCTACGATCTTGTTTATTTTTTCAACAAACCAACTTTTTGTTTCATTAATTCTTTCTATGGTTTTTTTGGTTTCTATTTCATTGATTTCAGCTCTTATTTTTATTATTTCTCTCCTTCTATTTGTTTTAGGATTTGCTTCTTCTTGTTTTTCTAGGAGTTTGAGATGTATCATTAGGTCATTGATTTGGGATCTTTCAATCTTTTTAATATATGCACTCATGGCTATAAACTTTCCTCTCAGGACTGCCTTAGCTGTGTCCCATAGGTTCCGGTAGGTTGTGTTTTCATTTTCATTGAGTTCCAGGAACTTTTTAAGTTCCTCTTTTATTTCATCTATGCTCCATTCTTCATTAAGTAATGAGTTTTTTAGTTTCCAGCTGTTTGCATGTTTTTTGTCTTTACTTTTGCTGTTGAGTTCTACTTTTACTGCATTGTGATCGGATAGCATGCATGGTATTATTTCCATTTTCTTATATTTGCTGAGGCTTGCTTTGTGCCCTAGGATATGATCTATTTTGGAGAAGGTTCCATGGGCTGCTGAGAAGAATGTATATTGTGTAGAGGTTGGATGAAATGTTCTGTAGACATCTACTAGGTCCACTTGATCTATTGCATATTTTAGATCTTGGATTTCTTTATTGAGTTTTTGTTTGGATGACCTATCTATTGATGATAATGGAGTGTTAAAGTCTCCCACAACCACTGTGTTGGCGTTTATATATGCTTTTCGGTCTTTCAGGGTATGTTTGATGAAATTGGGTGCGTTGACATTGGGTGCGTTGACATTGGGTGCGTACAGATTGATGATTATTATTTCCTTTTGGTCTATTTCCCCTTTTATTAGTATGGAATGTCCTTCTTTATCACGTTTGATCAATGTAGCTTTGAAGTCTACTTTGTCAGAGATAAGTATTGCTACTCCTGCTTGTTTTCGGGGGCCATTGGCTTGGTAAATCTTCTTCCAGCCTTTCATCCTAAGCATATGCTTATTTCTGTCGGTGAGATGAGTCTCCTGTAAGCAACAAATTGTTGGATCTTCTTTTTTAATCCATTTTGTCAAACGGTGTCTTTTGATGGGTGAATTAAGTCCATTAACATTAAGAGTTAGTACTGATAGGTATGTGGTGATTCCTGCCATTTAGTTGTCTTAGTTATTTGAAGGTTTGATTGTGTGTACCTAACTTGATGTTACTCTCTACTGTCTTGCTTTTTCTTATCCTGTGGTTTGGTGCTGCCTGCCTTTTCATGGTTAAGTTGGGTGTCACTTTCTGTGTGCAGGATCCCTTGCAGAATCTTTTGTAATGGTGGCTTTGTGGTCACATATTGTTTTAGTTTCTGCTTATCATGGAAGACTTTTATTGCTCCATCTATTTTGAATGATAGCTTTGCTGGGTAGAGTATCCTGGGGTTGAAGTTATTTTCATTCAGTGCCCGGAAGATCTCACCCCACGCTCTTCTTGCTTTTAATGTTTCTGTTGAGAAGTCTGCTGTGATTTTGATGGGTTTACCTTTGTATGTTACTTGTTTTTTCTCTCTTACAGCCTTCAATATTCTTTCCTTAGTTTCTGAACTTGTTGTTTTAATGATGATATGTCATGGAGTAGTTCTATTTTGATCTGGTCTGTTTGGTGTCCTGGAAGCCTCTTGCATTTGTATGGGAATATCTTTCTCTAGATTTGGGAAATTTTCCGTTATTATTTTGTTGAATATATTACGCATTCCCTTCGCTTGCACCTCTTCTCCTTCTTCGATGCCCATGATTCTCAAGTTTGGTCTTTTGATGGAGTCAGTGAGTTCTTGCATTTTCTTTTCACATGTCTTGAGTTCTTTAATTAATAGTTCTTCGGTTTTTCCTTTAATTACCATTTCATCTTCAAGTTCTGAGATTCTGTCTTCTGTTTGTTCTATTCTGCTGGATTGGCCTTCCATTTTGTTTTGCAGTTCTGTTTCGTTCTTTTTTCTGAGGTTTTCCATATCCTGGCAGTTTTCTTCTTTATTGTTGTCTATTTTTGTCCTGAGTTCATTTATCCATTTATTCATTGTGTTCTCTCTTTCACTTTGGTGTTTATACAGTGCTTCTATGGTTTCCTTTATTTCTTCTTTTGCTTTTTCAAATTCTCTATTTTTATTGTCTTCGAATTTCTTGAGTGTCTCCTGTACATTTTGGTTGACCCTATCCAGTATCATCTCTATAAAATTCTCATTGAGTACTTGTAGTATGTCTTCTTTTAAATTATTCTTGTGGGCTTCATTGGGTCCTTTGGCATAGTTTATCTTCATTTTGTTGGAGTCTGGATCTGAGTTTCTATTCTCTTCATTCCCCTCTGGTTCCTGTACTAATTTTTTGCTGTGGGGAAACTGGTTTCCCTGTTTTTTCTGTCTTCCTGTCATTGTCCTTGGTGTTGTTACTGTCCCTGTACTGTGTGCAATTAAGTATTTTCTAGCTTGTAATAATAACAATGGTAATATTTAGAATGGAAGGGTGAGCTGAGATGGAAAGCAAGAAGTTAAAGAAAAGGGGAAAACAAATATACAGACAAGAGGGAGAAAGCAGAACAAGGTATCAGACAAGAGAGTTTCAAAGGTATAAACAGGGAGTGTTAGTGTACTAATCGACAGTAAGCTGAACAGACATTAGAGAGACAGAGAGAGGATTGAAAATCAAAGATAAAAAAAATAAAAAATAAGTAAATGAAAGTAATACCTATATATAAAAATGAATTAAAATTAAATGGAAAATAGGCAATTAAAAAAAAAACCAAAGAACTTCCAAGTTTATATGCAATGCAGTTTCAGTCTTAATAATTTGGGTGTCTGTCTCAATCTCCAGTCCTGAAGTTGGTGCCTCAGATGTTGTTCTGTAGTTGTCTCATCAAAGGGTATGCATAAAGTAGAACAAAACTACACACTCACACACACACACACACACACACACACACACACAGAGAAAAAGCCACACCAAGTGTCCCCAGTTCAAATGCAATACAGTTTCACTAAGTTTTTCGGCTTGCAGGTGTAATTCGGTTGTTCTCTCATCAAAGGTAGGGAGAAAAAGAAAAAAAAGCGTCTGGAGACAGTTCTGAGAGTGGTACCTGCAACTGTGGCTTGCCTGCCTGCTGCTCTCAGCCTGTAGCTGGCTGCGTTATTTATGCAGATCTCTGGCGTGAGCTAGCACTCACCTGGTCCCACAGGCTTTGTTTGCTCAGAGTTCTCCTGTGCGGGAGCCTCTGCTACAGGCTTTCCCCTTTCCAAGTACTGGGAAAGGTGACACTGCCCCCGCGTTGTCAGGCCTACATGTTTATTTACAGTTCATGTGGGAGCCCCTCTCCTCTGAAGTTTTCCTCCCACTGCCACTTTCAGCAGCTTTCCTGCTCCTGCTTACTGGGCGGTGCTGCTGCTCCTGCTGGCCGCCATGTTTGTTTACAGTTCATGTGGGAAGTGGGTCTTCCCTCCTCTCACAAGCTTCCCTGCTCCTGGTTGCTGGGCGCGCGCCCCGCTCCCGCCAGCGCCTCTCTGGCCTGCCCGGCTTGTTTATTTACAGTCCCGGGAAGGATTCCCTTCCCCCAATCTTCAGTGCTCAGGGCGCCCCACCCTCTTTCCAGCGTGTCTTAACTGTTCTTATTGCTTATTACTCAGTTTCTCTTTTTTTTTTTTCCCGGGTGGAGGTCAGTCTGTCCAGGGGGCTATCCTGCTCTGGCCCAGGCTTGTCTGTGGGGCTACTGTGGTACCGTGAAGCTCACCTGGTCCGCGTCTTCCCAAGCCGTATGGGCGCCAGCCACTGGCGGCCCCGGGGGCCCTCCTCGTTTCTCTGTTTAACGTGAAGTGGAGATTCTCTGCACTGGCTGGAGATGTGGAGGGGTCAAAGTTATGCCTTTTCTCGGTGATTATGCCTGCAAAGTGTGTCTCCAGCGTCTCTCCAAGATTTCACTATAGGAGGGTTGCTTTCTGCTTCCTACCTCTAGCCGCCATCTTGGAATCTCAATGGAAACCTTAAAAGCAAGAAGAGCATGGAGTGAGGTCTTCTGGGCACTGAATGAAAATAACTTCAACCCTAGGATACTTTACCCAGCAAAAGTATCATTCAAAATAGATGGAGCAATATAAGTCTTCCATGATAAGCAGAAACTAAAACAATATATGACCACCAAGCCACCACTACAAAAGATTCTCCAAGGAATTCTGCACACAGAAAGTGAAAGCAAACAAAACCATGAAAGGGCAGGCAGTACCAAACCACAGGAGAAGAAAAGGCAAGAAAGTAGAGAGTAACAATGATTCAGCTGCACACAATCAAACCCTTAAACAACAAAGACAACTAAATGACAGGAATCACCACGTACCTATCAATAGAAACACTGAATGTTAATGGACTTAACTCTGCCATCAAAAGACACCATTTGACAAGCTGGATTAAAAAGGAAGATGTAACAACTTGCTGCCAACAGGAGACCCATCTCATTGACAGAAATAAGCACTGGCTGACAGTGAAAGGCTGGAAGAAGATTTACCAAGCCAATGGCCCCTGAAAACAGGCAGGAATAGCAATACTTACCTCAGACAAAGTAGACTTGAAACTTATATTGATCAAACGAGATAAAGAAGGACACTCCATACTAATAAAAGGAAAAATACACCAAAAGGAAATAACAATTATCAACTTATATGCACCCAATGTCAATGCACCTAATTTCATCAAACATACTCTGAAGGACCTGAAAACATATATAGACTCCAACACAGTGGTAGTGAGAGACTTTAATACCCCCCTGTAACCACCAGATAGGTCATCCAAACAAAAAATCAATAAAGAAATTCTAGAACTACATCACACCATAGATCAAACAGACCTTGCTGATGTCTACAGAATATTTCATCCAACTTCTACACAATATACATTCTTCTCAGCAGCTCATGGAACCTTCTCCAAAATAGATCATATCTTAGGTCACAAAGCAAGCCTCAGCAAGTATAAGAAAATAGAAATAATACCATGCATTCTATCTGATCACAATGCATTAAACTAGAAATCAACAACAAAAACAACAGTAAAAACATGCAAGCAATTGGAAGCTGAATGACACATTGATGAAATAAAAGAGGATATTAAAAGGTTCCTGGAAGTTAATGAAAATGAAAACACTACCTACCAGAACCTATTGGACACAGCAAAGGCAGTCCTAAGAGGAAAGTTAATAGCCATGAGTGCATATATTAAAAGGTCAGAAAGATCTCACATCAGTGACCTAATGCTACATCTCAAACTCCTAGAAAAACAAGAACAAGCAAATCCCAAAACAAGCAGAAGTAGAGGAATAATAAAAATAAGGACTGAAATCAATAAAATAGAAACAAAAAAAATATAAAGAATCAATGAAACAAAAAGCTGGTTCTTTGAAAAAATAAGATCTACAAACCCCTGGCAAACCTGACTAAAATGAGGAGAGAAAAAATCCAAATCAGTAACATCAGAAATGCAAAAGGGGAGGTAACAACAAACACCATGGAAGTCCAAGAAATCATCAGAGACCTCTTTGAGAACCTATATTCTAATAAATATGAAACTCTTAAAGAAATGGACAGATTTCTAGATGCTTACAACCATCCAAAACTGAACCAAGGGGATATTAATCACCTGAATAGATATATAACACAAAATGAAATCGAAGCAGCAATAAAGAGTCTCCCAAAAAAGAAAAGTCCAAGACCTGTTGGATTCTCTGCTGACTTCTATCAGACGTTAAAAGAAGAACTAATACCAACCCTCCTTAAACTGTTCCATGAAATAGAAAGGGATGGAACACTACTTAACTCATTTTATGAAGCCAATATTACTCTCATCCCCAAACCAGACAAAGACACCTCCAAAAAGGAGAACTACAGGCCAATTCCCTTAATGAACATAGTTGCAGAAATCCTGAATAAAATAATAGCAAACCGAATCCAACAACACATCAGAAAGATCATACACCATGACCAACTCGGCTTCATCCCAGGGATGCAAGGATAGTTCAACATATGCAAATCTGTGAATGTAATACAGCACATTAATCAAAGCAAAGACAAAAACCACTTGATCATCTCAACAGATGCAGAAAAGCCTTTGACAAGATCCAATACCACTTCATGATAAAAGCTCTAAGAAAACTAGGAATAGAAGGAATGTTACTCAACATTGTAAAGGCTAAATATGACAAACCTACAGCCAACATCATGCTTAATGGTGAAAAACTAAAACCATTTCCCCTAAAATCAGGAATAAGACAAGGGTGCCCACTATCCCCACTCCTATTCAACATAGTCCTGGAATTCCTAGCCAGAGCAATTAGGCAAGAAGAAGAAATAAAAGGAATACAAATAAGTAAAGAAACTGTGAAAATATCCCTACTTTCAGATGATATGATCCTATACCAAAAAGACCCAAAAAATTCCTAGACACCATAAACAGCTATAGCAAGGTGGCAGGATACAAAATCAAATTACAAAAATTATGAGCTTTTCTATACACCAACAACAAACAAACTGAGAAGGAATATATGGAAACAATTCCATTTACAGTAGCCTCAAAAAAAATCAAATACCTAGGAGTAAACTTAACAAAGGATGCAAATGACCTCTGCAAGGAGAACGACAAACCCCTGAAGAAAGAGATCGAGGAAGACTACAGAAGATAGAAAGATCTCCCATGCTCATGGATTGGTAGAATCAACATAGTAAAAATGGCTATAATATCAAAAGCAATCTACATGTTTAATGCAATTCTCATCAAAATCCCAATGACTTTCATTACAGAGATAGAAAAATCTACCCTAAAGTTCATTTGGAATGCGAGAGACCAAGAATAGCCAAGGCAATAAAAACTCAGCAAAAAGAACAATGCTGGAGGTCTTACAATACCCGACTTCAAACTACATTACAAAGCAATAGCAATAAAAACAGTATGGTACTTATAAAAAAACAGACAGAGTAGAGGACCTGGATATGAATCCACACAACTATATCCACCTTATTTTTGATAAAGGTGCCAAAAATATACAATGGAGAAAAGACAGCCTTTTCAACAAATGTTGCTGGGAAAAGTGGTTACCCGTCTACAAGAAACTGAAACTAGATCCATGTTTATCACTCTGTACTACTATCAACTCAAAATGGATCAAGGACCTTAATATCAGACCCCAAACTCTGAAGTTAGTACTGGAAGGAGCAGGAAACACTCTGGAAATAACAGGTATAGGCAAGGACTTCCTCAATAGAACCCCAGCAGCTTAGTAACGAAGAGAAAGAATGGACAAATGGGATTACATAAAATTAAAAAACTTCTGCACAACAAAAGAAATGGTCTCTAAACTGAAGAGACCACCCACAGAGTAGGAGAAAATATTTGCCAGCTATACATCAAAGGACTGAAAACCAGAATATACAGGGAACTTAAGAAACTAAACTCTCCCAAAATCAATGAACCAATAAAGAAATGGGCAACTGAACTAAACAGAACTTTCTCAAAAGAAGAAATTCAAATGGCCAAAAACCACTGGAAAAAATGCTCACCATCTCTAGCCATAAAGGAAATGCAGATCAAAACCACAATAAGATTCCACCTCACCCCTGTTAAAATAGCCATCATCAAAACACCACCTAACACAGGTGTTGGTGAGGATGTGGGGAAAAAGGAACCCTCATACTGCTGGTGGGAATGCAAGCTGGTGCAATCACTCTGGAAAAAAATTTGAAGGCTTTTTAAAAATCTAAACATAGATCTGCCATATGATCCAGCAATCCCACTCCTGGAAATATACCCAAAAGTATGCTACACAGGCTACTCCAAAGGCACCTGCACACCCATATTTATTGCAGCACTATTCACAATAGCCAAGTTATGGAAACAACGAAGATGCCCCACTATTGATGAATGGATTAAGAAAATGTGGTATTTATACACAATGGAATTCTACTCAGTCATGAAGAAGAATGAAGTCTTATCATTCGCAAGCAAATGGAAGGAACTGAAGAACATCATTCTGAGCAAGGTTAGCCAGGCTCAGAAGACCAAAAATCGTATGTTCTCCCTCATATGCGGACTTTAGATCTAGGGCAACTACACCAATGTTGTTGGGCTTGGGTCACATGACAAGGGGAGAACACATACTGGAGGTATGGGAATAGGTAGAAAACCCAAAACATGAAAGCATTTGATGTCCCCACTCCAGAGGAACTAATACAGACACCTTAAAGTGACAGAGGTCAATACGAGAAGGGGATCAGGAACCAGTGTAAAGATCAGTTAGAGATGAATCAACTTGGGTTGTAACATATTTGTACATGGAAGCAATTCTAGGAATCTCTCTGTATAGCTATCCTTAACTCAACTAGCAAAAACGCTTTGTCTTTCTTATTATTCTTATGTCTTCTCTTCAACAAAATTAGAGATAAGAGCAGAACAGGTTCTGCCTGGAAGCAAGGGGGTTGGGTGGCAGGGGGAAGAAATGACCCAAACAATGTATGCACATGTGAATAAATGAATAAAAAAAATCCTGAACGCCGCTTATTTAAATATTACATGTGAACTAAGAATGACTTTTACATTTTAGAAATGGTTGAGGGAAAATTAAAATGAGAACACAATTTGTGACATGTAAAAATCCAACCTAACTCAAATTTCAGTGTCTGAAGATAGAATTATATTGGAACATTCATTCCTAAGTTATTGTCTAAGGCTACTTTTGTGCTAAAATAGCACAGCTGAGTAGTTGCAAAGCTTAAAATACTATCATCTGGCCCTTTAAAGAAAGAGTTTAAAAAAAAAAAGAAAGAGTTTGCAAACCACTACTCTAGAGGAAAAAGATTAATGAAGGCAAAAATGGAAACTGACTTAGAATCACAGGGGGGTTGGAGAACACAAGAGGAGGAGGACTGGAGGTGACAGGATGACTGATGCAGGTCATGGGGAAGCCAGACAGGAAAACTTAGAAAAAGGCAGATCAACAGTCTCCTTGGATCTTGGCCCTGAGATAAATAACAGGAAAGGAAAATGTCTATGAAGGAAAATTTCAGTGGGGGCAATTCATTGAGTCACGATTGGGTCTTATAAGAAAACCTGGGACCAATATGAGATAATATAAAACTTGATCCCAAAGTCACAAAAGAAATAAAAATGAAATCCAGATTTTTTTTAATGAAAAAGGAAAAAAAGACCCACACAGATAGAGAAAGAGACAGACAGAAAGATAGAAGGGAGGAAAGAAAGAAAGAAAAAAGAATGCTAAAAAGTCACTAAACTAAAACAATAGAAACACACTTCCTACAATATTGGATGCAGGAGAGGATTTCCTGAGCAAGACCAGAAGCCTAGATAGAAGTCAGGAAACAAAAGACTAACAAATTAAAAAGTTAAATTTAACCACATACAAATTGATAGCCATCACACAGCAAAAGCACATCATGATCAGAGATAAACCAACAGAAAAAATATCTGCAACATATAACAACTACCAAACAAAAATCCTCCATTAATTATTAATTAATTAAAAGCAATCAATTTGGAAGAAACAGGGCTATGAAAAGGAATAAAGTATTCAAAAAAATAATTATATGTGGCCACTGACCTTATAATAAGATTCTCAGCTTACTAGTAGTCAAATTAAAACAAAGATAAGGTATTCTTACCTAGGACATATTTTGGAGATTTATACAATTAATTTCATTTTCATACAATATGAAGGATAAAAAGTAACAAAGTAAAGGCTTTTTGTTCCCTAGAAAAAAAAATAGCAACCCTTAAAATCGCCCGTAGGCTAGACATGACTCCAGATGGGACAAGACAGCTGAACTACATGGTGTTTCAGATGCTTTAGTGACTGTGTGGCACAGCTTCTAAGAAAAAGCAAAAGGTCTGGTTAATTGCTTCTGAACAGGGTTCCTTCCTTGAGGAAGAGCACAGGATAGAAGAGTAGAAACCCTAAATAGTGACTCTGAGGAAAGTTAGCCCTGGTAAAATCTGCTCATAAAACTCACTCTTGTGTTTAATTTTTTTCGTTATACATTTCTATGTTTTCATTGAAACAATATCACTTTAATGATCACAAAAAATGTTTAATTAAAATGAATCAGGGTTAAATTAATAGAATAAACTTGAGGAAAAAAAATTAACCAGGAAACTATGATGTAACATAAAAACTAAGTTTCCTAGCTAATTTTTCAATGTATTAAAATTAACAAGATAATATTTGCATAAACACAAATTCATTCAGTCAGTCAAGTAGGATTTCCTGGTACACTGTTGCTGGCTTTCAAGAGAAAACAAAGAAATTGCTGACTCTGCTTTTAAAGAAATCTTACAGTACTGGCGAAAGCATCATAAAACTGGAGAGCTGAGGACGTCAAACTAAGTGCTCTGGGAATTCAATAAAGCTATGTTCTCTTTCCTTCCTTTATGAAAATTATTTCCATACCAGCTTGCCAGTTCATCTGTGATAAAAGTTCCTACTCTCCTACTCCCTGACCACAGAATAAATTTATACAGCAGAGGTGCTCTGACATAATACATTGAGTTTTTCTTTTTTTTTTTTCTGTGTAAAGCTATTTGACCTACATGACAATTTCCAAAACAACAGTTACTGGATTAATTCTATGTCTAATTTCTATTCAAAACATTCTTAAGCCTATTTACCTAATCAGACTGTACTGATAGAAAATTTTTCCTTTTGTTCCTTCCCCTCCATAGAAAAAGGCCAAATAAATAACACCATCAGAACAACTCAATCCTACTACTTTGAGGTGTTCAGAATAGAATTAGTCCAGATAATTGTGTAAGAACATTATTCCTGGGCTTGGACTGTTTTTCCTCCAGCCCCTCCCACATGGGTGTTCTCTGCTCTTTCTTCTACTTTCCTTTTCTTTCTTAATAAAGCTGTTGCTAAAAAAAACAAAAAAAAAGAAGAAGAACATTATTCTTCAGGTTATAAAAGACTGGCTTTTTAACTACAAATATCTGCTTGTGACTCCTGTGACCGATGGATAGGAAAACTCATTTTTAATGATAAATGTACCAGATTTTCCTCTGGACAATAAATCCTTCCATCTCCAATAATGATACTTCGTGTATATCTAATGCTTACTGCATGCCAGGCACTGGCCTTTTAGATTTCTTTGTATTAGCTCATTTAATTTTCTTTACACCTTCAAGGTGTATTTTCCCCAGTTTACAGATAAGAAAACTGAGGTCACAAGTCAAATAATTTGCCCAACTTTACACACTTCTAGATGGTATAGTTTGACTACAGAATGGACATTCTGCTGTACTAAAGCCTCTTGGGACATTTTCAGTTAACGGCAGAAGGTATGTCTAACAGGGACTATCTACACATGTTCATTATCATTTTCCTCTTAAAATTAACTTTCTCTTCTGACTTTTCTGTTTCTGTTAGCCCTATAGTTGCATTTATTACTAACACTTAGCCATCTTATAAACAATGCAACATAAAAGAAAAAGTCCTAAATTAAGAGAGACTTAAGATTTGTCTCTGCTTCCCACTAACAGTTTGGCTTCAGGGGCTAATCTATGACTCCCACATCTGTAAATAAAATATAATTCCTGTTCAATTATCCCACAGTCATCTGTTTTTTGCTGTAAAGTTTATAAAAGAAACAATGAAATAAAGGAGCATAGAAAAAAATTTTAAGTAGGTTATACCAGAAGAATTTTTATTCTGATCACTTACTATTGTTCTATATATAACTTTAGCAGAAAAAAGGAAGGGAAGGAGGGAGAGAGGGAGGAAGAAAGGAAAGAAGAATGGAGGGAAGGAAGGAAGGAGGAAATAAATGAAAAACAGTTAAGGGGGAAAGAAGTATCTAATATTTTTTTAAAACCCTATGTAAATCATGGCACATCAACACAATGAAATGTGATGTCACAGTTTCAGGCTATGCTTTTAAGAGTTCTGAAAGGGGAAATGCTTTAATGGTAAGTATGCACAAGGAACTTTAAAATGTCTCCACCTGAATCTTCACTGGCTGCATATGCATTTTCTAGTTATCTAATTTTCTAACATCTGGCTGCCTCCTTTACTTCTCCTCATCTTTCTTCAAGTTCTGGGTTAATCAAATGTAAGAATCTTAAGTACAATAACTTCTTTTGCACTTAGAAAGCTTGTCCTACCACAATATACAGACACCATTAAAAGATGAGGGTCAACAAAGAGAGCATCTCACAAAGAAATTTTAACCACCACTCCAGGAAGGCATGATGTAGTTTTCCTCAGGGAATTCAACACAGTAAGAAACATGCTTAAGAATAAATCATAAATTGAGACAAGCAGCAATTATGCTGACTGCTATCAGCCATGTTCCATTAAAAAACTATTTCATCTGAAGTTACTTAGCCTATAAATAAGCAAAGCAAATTATATACGAAGAGATATTGTAGAACATTGCTTTAGTGCAAATTTATGAAAGAACTATAAATCAAGTTAAAGAAAGATAAATGAATAATGTCACCTCAGAGCATCAGAATGCTTATATTGAGAACAAACCTCTGGATTATTAGCTGATACAAAGGCTTGTAAAGAATATATGCTTCTTTGTTGTTATGGTTTGGAAAAGAGTCCCCCAACTACTTGTGTTAAATGCTTGGTCCCCAGCCTGTGACACTATTAGGAGGTGGTGAAACAATTAAAAAGTATGTCCTAGGGCTGAGTGTGTGACTAAAGTGGTAGAGTGCCTGTCTGGCAAACGCAAAGCCTTGAGTTCACATCCCAATACTGCCAAGAAAATTTAAATACATAAACAATAAAAGAGATAGGTCCGAGTGGGAGGTCTTAGGTCATTGGAACCTCTCAAAGGGGACTGAGGAAACTGCTATCTTCCTCTTCTTTTTTCTCTTCATGTCCCAGCCATGAGGCAGGCCGGTTGCTCCACCATGCTCTCCCTGCCATGATGCTTTGCCTCACCACAGGCCTAAAAGCAAAGAGGCCAACTGATCATGGACTGAAACCTCTAAAGCTGTAAGCCAAAATAAATCTTTCCTCTTTAAGTTGACTATCTCAGGTATCTTGCTACAGAAAGCTGACTAGTACATTTTATGTGGTCTTACTTGCTTTGTTGAATTCCTAGAGGAAAACTACATCATGATTAATGATTCCTTATAATCAGTTTTCCAAACATAAATCCCCTTACAGAAAGATAGCAATGAACTAATACTTTAAAAAGACACTAACACCTCATTTAACCCAGCTGTATGTTCAACATTAATAGTCTTTCTTATGATTCATCTCTATCTGCTCTCTGTGCAATGGAGTATTGTCAACATAGTCTTTAAGAGTCACCTATACAAGTGAAAAAATCTTCATCTCTCATGAAAGAACTTTATATTGCAACATGAATTTTTAGAATCACTTGGGTAACTGCAAATGTAATTAATACTCAATGTATCATTTAAATTTTATATATAATCTTCTAAACAACAAAAGCTTTCTTTTTCTCCACAGAAATATATTAATAAAAAATGGCTTACAGTTTAAACTTAGAATAATCCTTCCTGAAACTGGTAATATTAACAAGCTATTACTGTATTCTTGAAATTCTTAATATTTTTGGCAAAGACATAGGTTTCTTAGTAACTAACATGAAAATCAATTAGCAACCACTGAAGACACATAATTGATAACTCAGTGAATATAGACATACACATTAGAGTGTTTTTAAAATATAAAAATCTGCAGCTAACTAATAAAAGTGCTGAATAGAGGAGTGGTGTTTGATGATCTCAACACCAAATGTTCAGTATACTTTGAATGTTTAATAACATCTTTTAAATAAACTGTTCCTAATTAGACTAACTGAACTTGACAGCCAACATATATTGTATACATACTGTGTGTGCTAACTAAACCCTATAAATTAGGAAATATGCTATAGATGAGAAAGCTGTTAATAGAGATGTCTTTATTATTTTTATTATTTTTTTAACTCCAAAACAAGGACTGGATCGAGGTCGTTGTAAGTTCAACCCATGTCCACAACCTTATGCCATGCTGACTCCAATACCAGTACATGAAAACTTTGATAAAAGCATTCTTGAAAGAATGAAGACCAAGAAGAGGCCAAGATGGCAAATTGCTGAGAGACCCCAGAACACCACACTCTCATAAGCCTGAAAGATAATGTTAGGTTCATGGCAGCAAGAGGAGGTGGTCTGAGTAGCTTGCTAAATAAGAGGTTGCCAATATATAGGCAGACCACATCTACAATGACCATCCTTTGAATAAGCCTTTTAAAGTGCAAATCTACCCTAGGTGAACAGGAGCCACCAGTAACTTGCTGTGCCTCCAAGAAAACTACTGGAAAGAGCAGTTGTTCCTTTTTTCTTACCAGAGTAACCTCCAGTTCAGAAACCATGAAAGATCCTAAAAATCAACACACAGAGTTGTGAGCCCTATAAGAGCCTGGGAAATCCCAGACTGCAGAGAAAGCGAACAATTGCTGCCTGCCACCCTCAGCACCAGCCAGATTCCCACTGATCTGAGTCCCTTCCATACCAGAGAGTGGTGCCTACAACCATTCAGGTCAGTGAACAAAAACCATACAAAACATAGCAAACAACCAATCCAGCCAGAACATAGAAATAAAGTCAAGGGAAAGATATCAGGCAACTAAAACTCTCAACTGACTAATCGACAACACATGAGCAAATCTGAAAATATCAGAATGAGAAATTTAAAAAGGCAGGGGAATATGACTCATCAAAAGGTCAACAACCACCCAATAGAGAATCTGGTGGATAGTGAAGGAGATGAAAACTCAGATTCAGAGTTCAAAAGAATGATGATAAGAATGTTTAATGAGTTTAAAGACAACACGAAAACAAGGCAATAAATTCCAAGAGAATATGGATAAAAAGCTCAAAAGGCATAGAAACAGCTAAATGACCTCAAAGAGGACATAAACAAACATAAATCCATGTAGCAACAGCCACCTGATTTTTGACAAAAGTGCACAAAATGTTCAATAGAGAAAAAACAACCTCTTTAATGAATATTGCTGAGAAAACTGGATATTGGCACGTGGAAGACTAAAACTAGATTCATATCTTTCATCCTGTATAAATATCAAACCAAAGTGGATCAAGGACCTTAATTTAAGGCCTAAAATTTTGAACCTAGTCCAGGAAAGAGTAGGAACACACTGGGATATATAGGCATAGGCAATAACTTCCTAAATGGAACACCAAATGGCTCAGCAACTAAAAGAAAGAATGACAAATGGACTACCTGAAACTAAAAGCCTTCTGTCCTGCAAAGAAAACAGGCACAGACTGAAGAGACAGCCCACAGAATGAGAGAAAGTCTTTGCCAGCTATATGTCTGACAAGTGATTAATAACCAAGCATTTATGAAGAGCTCAAAAAACTAAACTCCTAATGAATCAATGAATCAATGAAGAAGTGGGCAAATGAACCGAACAGAAATTTTTCAAAGAAAGTACAAATGGCCAAAAAACACATGAGGAACTGCTCAACATCCCTGGCCATAAAGGAGATGCAAATAAAACCACATTAAGATTCCCCCTCACTCCTGTTGGAACAGCAACCACCAAGAACACAAACAACAATAAATGCTGGTGAGGGTAAAAAGGAATCCTTATGCACTGTTGTTAGAATGTAAATTAGTACAACCACTATAGAAAACAGTATGAGGTTCCTCAAAAAACTAAAATTAGAACTACCACATGATTCAGCAATACCACTCCTAAGCATATATCTGAAAGAATGCAAGTCAGGATACAATAAAGACACTTGCACACCCATGTTTACTGCAGCATTATTCAAACTATGAAACAGCCTAGGTGCCCTACCTACAACTGATGAATGGATCAACACTCAGGGGTCAGGAAAAAGGTTATTTGGACAAAATGATATGTGCATAGGGAAGCTCTCATTGCAAGGGGCCTCCCACAAAGGACTAAATGAAGTATTTTTTAAATTTGACGTTAAAATAGTAGCTTTTAAAAGACCCTTAATATAATTTTAGATTAACTTTTAGTCTTGCTATGCCAGTGTTCAGCATCACAAAAGGAAGGGATTAGGAAATATGAAGTTATAACAGCAGTCCAATAGTCACTACTGAGACCACATGGGATGCTGATTTTCACACTGCTCTCTTTGTTGCATAGCTTTCATTTCCACTCCCTACATGGAAATTACTTGCTGCATACATTAGTAAAACATCCTCTGTTTTAAGCATGCACCTAACAAATAAGGAAGCAAGTTCAAAAGTTGAGGCATTATTTGGGGAACAGGAGTTAAGCTTCAGTTATAAGCTAACAGATTAAGTTGATGTGATTCACAGTGCTGATCATTACCTGGGAACAATATAAAAAGTAGTAAAAGCTTCTTAGTGACATAAAATCACTCTTCTTCAGACACAGGTGGGGTAAACTTACATAGTTCTCTTCTGGTAGCCTGCAGCCTACAGTACAAAGATCAAAAGGTAGTTTTTTTCTACATGTTCAAGGAAATGTGCAACTTAAACAAACAGCACCTGCCTTTGGGTATGGAAAAAAATAGATTCAAAACTTAAACAAAATAAGAGCAGTAAAAACAAACCCGAGGCCCAGCTGCCTTCAGATCACTTCTGCATCTGCATCATCCCATTGGTCATCACAGATGGTCCCCCACTGGCCAGCATGGTACAGCTCCACTCGACCTTCACACCAGCTGCTCCCATCAGCAAGGCGAATGACAGGCAATGCTGGACCTGTGCGGTGGGAAATTTAAAACAGGTTAAACCTGGTTTTGCATCAACCCCTAATATTTATTAAGCCAAACAAGTGGTATGAACATACACATGTATATCTAATATATATTACGGTACTGCAAATCAAATTATTTTCATACAAAAAGCCCTTCAGAGGAAATAGGCTAAATTCACTTTTCTACAACAACCTCAGAAACTAGAAAAGATTCACAAAAAACTGCAGATTACTGGAAACATGATTAATGTTTTACAGTGGTGTAGTACAGGCATTGATTTTTTATTTTATTTAAAGCAACTTGGGCATTACCAACATATTATTTATTTATATACCTATTTGGTAGGACTGGGTTTTAAATTCAAGGCTTTGCACGTATAACACAGGTGCTCTACCACTTAAGCCACACCTCCAGTCCATTTTTCTCTGGTTATTTTGGAAATGGGGTCTCAAGAACTATTTGTCCAAGTTGGCCTCCACCCAAGATCCTTCCAATCTAGTCTCCCAAGTTGCTAGGATTATAGGCATGAGCCATCAGTGCCCAGGAACCAAATATGTAATTATTAAGAATGGTACTTGTGTCTATAACCTAGCTATTTACAGTACAGAAGTACAGAATTATTTTTATATTTGTAGAAACCAAGTCAAAATTACCATTGAAGTCATTACAGCAAGTTGGTGGATATTATGGCCTGGATTTCCAAAATACAATATTGAAAATTCTTTTGGGCATGAATCAGTTCAAATTCATTTCCTCTGTTAAAGAACCACCAGTGATGGCTACACTCCCATAGTCTGCAGTAGCCTGATTCAGCCCTTGTCAGTCCCCAAACTTCTCTGTCTCCATGCTGGACTACAACATCCTCAGCCTTCTGTCCCCACAATTCTTCACATTGGTTCTCACCTCAGAGTCCTGTTCTTGCTGTGCTTCTGCTTGAAATAAAGTCCCACAGATGCTGACACAGTTGCCTTCTCCGCATGTGGTGCTTAACTCTGAAAGGTCTCTTAGTAGGCCTGACCTGATTGCCTTAGCTAAATCTGAACTTCCTAAGGCACTTCCCACCATATTGCCTAATTCTGTCTTCCTCACAGTATTTACTTTATCTAAAACTGTCACTCATTATTTGCATGAAATTATCCCTCTTGGCTAGAATAGACAAAAATACTGCCTATCCTTCTTACTTTTGTATTTCAGGCACCTAGTATACAGAAGGCATGTAATAAGTATTTGTTGACTAGCTGATTTAGCAAGTGATGCTAAAAACCTACAAGGATACCTCAAACAAGGAAAAATAATACACAAGGTCTATGCATTCAGGTTAACAAACAGATGTTAACCATCTTCAGATATAAGGTGTTGCAATGAACACCCCTAGGTCACTCTAGGTGTACTAAACAGAGCCTGTCCTCAAGAATTTTATTGCCTAAGGATGTGGATTAAATGAGTAAAGATAGGAGACTATCAAAACAAAACAAAACAAAAAAAAACTGCTGTAGTTTAGAAACAAAGGAGCTTATATTAGTTGGAGGTCATTAGGGAATCCCTTGGAAAAAGATGGACAGAGGGATTTTGGAAGTCAGAGAGGAGGAAGTGTGTTCCAGCAAAATGAATAGTTTGAACAAAAGAATAGAAGCAATCTGGGTACTGGTGTCCCACGCCTATAATCCTAGCTATTTGGGAGGCAGAGATCAGAAGGATCTCTGCCCAGACAAATAGTTCGCAAGACCCTATCTCAAAAATACCCAACACAAAAAAGGGTCGGTGGAGTGGTTCAAACAGTAGAAAGCCTGCATAGAAAACATGAGCCCCTGAGCTCAAACCCCAGTGCTGCCAAAAAAAAAAAAAAAAAAGAAGCAAAAGTTGAACATGTTTGGGAAACAATAAGGTAGCCTGATTTTGCTGGACTAAAGGATGTAATATGGTAAAAATGAACAGGTTGGGTCGTGCATATTTTGCTAATCATTTACCCATATGAAATATGCTTCTAATTCTCCACAGTGTGAGTGGTTGTCAGTAAGTGACATCTGGATATTCATAGTTAAATTTAAATATCATATTTAAGTATGACAGCAGAAATTCAAATGGATAAATATTTGCATATACTTACATACTGATATTTATACTATAGTTTACTTATATAACTCATGCTTACAATTTGTAAAAGGATAAAAACGGACTTGATATATATGACTGAATGATGACACACAATTCTCGTTATGATGTTTATGTATGATGTGTATTTTTCCTTTAAAATTTGGAATATACAGAAAAATGATAGAAAATGTATTTTTTCTTAATCAATATACTCTCTTTGCCATGGTAATCTTGGAGATAATAAAAAAATTTTTTTGAGAGGAAATTTCAAATCACCTAGAACTTAAAGCCTTTTTGACATATTACCTTTCATTTTACAATTATGTCATACTTTATTTTAAAACATGTTTTTTTTCCTGGTTGTTAAAATGTAGAAAACATAGAAAACCACAAGGATAAAACTGAGATAGTATCCTCATTTTCTTAACAAACACACAAAAAACGTTTGAAAGGAAATTTAGTAAAGGAATTGACTCATATTTTACTTTATAGATAAATAAAACTCTCCACGTTTTCATTTACATTGCTGCTAGTTCCTATGTCCAACCCTTGTACACGATCTACCTCCTAAGTACTGGGAAAGCTACAATTACCAGATGACAAGACACTAAATGTAATTCCCAAATTAAAAAAATGTATTAAAGATCTGTCACTGTGCCCTAAGACAAATTCTTACTTGGTCTCTGTTTGTCTTGTGGTGGGAGCTTTTCTTATGCCACCCCACTCCCACCTTCCAGATAACTGTGCTCAAACAAAAACCACTTCCCGAGCTGCCCACTAGCATGTCAAGTCCTGGGACATCTGGTCATGCTGCTGTCTCCATGGAAAATACAAAATGCAGCACTGTAAGATGTGATAACCTCAGACTGTGGTCTATAACAATAACTGTGCTCCCCAGAAAAACCCATGTACCAACTTAAAGAATAGCTGTTCATTCCTCTGAATATGTTTATATGAACATATAAATAAATATTTTGTACTTAAACCATACTGTTAATTACCACACACCTAGTAAGGAGTCTATAAGAAGCTAACAATCCATTTTTAGGGAATGTTACAATCAAAGAACACTGATACATGATCATACTTTTACATAAAGTTGTATTTTGTATTTGGCTTCAAGATAATGATTTCCCATTTTGTTTCCATCATGATTTCCCATTTCCAAAACAAGTGTTACTTATCCAGTATGAAATATTTCTGTAACAAAACTTACTATTTGAAAACCAAATAAAATTCAAAGAGTTAGATGCACTCATGTTGAAGACTGTCTTTCTTCTTTTTTTCCATACTGGTTATTGAACCCAGGGTCTCACACATGATAGGCAAGTGCACTACCACTGAACTGCACCTCCTGTCCTGAAGATTATGTCATTGAATGATGAAATATGATGATTTAAATTTATTTCTGCACTTAAACTCATTAAGGGAATGATTTAACTAGAGCACTTTTATCATTTGGAATCATGAAACTAAAACAAAAGAATTTTTTGATCCATGGAAAAAGCTACACATAACAGCAGCTGCCATCTCCTGAGGACACACCTGCCCTGCCAGATGTCTTTTTCACAAAGCAATATATTTTCTTCATCTCCTTGGCAACAGATATTGCTCCAATAAATGGGAATAAGGGCCCATCCAGAAAACAGGGCTTATTTTACTATTCCTTTTCTTCTGGAAATACAGATTTATCAAGTGTAAGCAAAATTTTTTGACCAGAGTATTTGGATTTTTAAAGATGGGAGAAATCAATAAAGATGGATGGGAAGGAAGGAATGGAAAAAGCACTAGATTATATAAATTTCAAGGGAATAAAAACATGAGATTAGAATTGGATTGATTAAATAGTAACTTTGTGATCAATCTTGAATAGATATTTGTATGAGCTTTCACTATATAAGACTGATCTGGAAGAAAATGATGAAGTTATTGGTGTAAAAGGGGAGTCTGTGTGGTTTTGTGCAAGAAGTGTGTCACCAGGACCAGTGAGGCTTGAATGCTGGTCTGGACTCAGCTAACAATCACACTGAGCTGTAAGTCCCTCTAAGGCTGTGTCTTCTAACGTGTAAAAAGAGAAGTCAGCATGGTTGAAGACTTTTTCCTACTCCAATATTTTGGATTACCCTTTTCAAATGGATTATTATTACATCCAAGAACAGTAATATATAGAGAAGACCCATTAGCATTTAAAAATATCTTTTATATAGAATTGTGCTGGCAAGACTGCGACACTGATTAATAAAATAATAACATGCAGATGGGATCCTCTTTTGGCTCTTCTATTCCACATATTTTTATAGATAAACTCTGATGTGTACAAATTGATATTAAATGTTAAAAAGATTCCAAAATTGTATGATTAATATGGTAATCTCTATAATTGTCTCCCTCTACAGCTTTCATCAAGCAAACAGTGAACATTTGGGAGCTATCCAAAATAAGAATGTATCTTCACAGCACCGTAGCTGTGCAATTATTGTGCAATTCTTGTATATAAAAACAATAGTCACCAGAAGATGATATAAGCAATCAGATGGACTTACTTGAAGTTTATGTTTGCTGGATGATAGTTCAGAGCCTGTGGTCAGTCAAAAGACTAATAACTACAACTATGCTATCGTTCTCGTTCTCTTTGTGTCTCATAGGATATTGTATTCTTTTCTGATTTTCAGGGTAGAGAAAGCACATGTGGGTATGTACACTGACACCCAACATACAAATTTATTACATTGGCTGGCCCTCAAAGGAGAATGCCTCAAATAAGCATTCTTTAAGGCTTGCCCACCCACCATTGACTGTTTGTAGGATGAAATATTCATTGATGAAATCAGCAATGAACATTTACAAGCACCATACACTTCATAGGCCCTGACCTCCCTTACTCTTTCACTACTTTTTACCAACTCCCATTAAAGAAAAATAATTAATTTTAATATAGTAAATTAACCTTATTTGCTGCTCTAATAGAACCTAAAGTCTGAACAAATCTTAGGCCTTCAGATTTGTCTTTATTAAGAACTCAATCTCCATCTTCCCAGTGGGGAGACAGAAGGAATTTGGCAAATTGAAGTTCAACCTCTTCACTTGAATCATCATTCTACCTATTAACACTCATTGATTATTAATCCAAAATATTTGCAAGCTGCAAAGCCTTTTCCAGCTTTTAGACCTGTACTTTTCATAATAAGATAGCTTCCATGCTTTCTAAAAACAAAGGCCAAGAAAAACACATATGTGTACTTAAGAAAAACATAAGATGCAAAAAAGGAACAATAAGAAGAACAAGAATAAAACCTTTTATTCCAAAATGGAGCCTTCTCCTCCTGGAAAAATCCTATGGTGAAAAACATAAAGATGTTGGAACTGGTGGGAGTAAGTAAACAGTGGTCCATTTTACAGTACTAGGATTTGAACTCAGGGCCTCATGCTTGCTAGGCAGGAGCTCTTGAGCCACTCCACTAGCCAATTCTTTTGTGTGTGTGTATGTGTGTGTGTGTGTTTGTGTGTGTGTGTGTGTGTGTGCGCGTGTGCACGCGTGTGTGTTGGGTATTTTCAAGATAGGGTCTGGAAAACTATTTGCCCAGGGCTGGCTTCGAACCACAATATTCCTGATCTTTGCCTCCTGAGAAGCTAGCATCACGGATGTGAGCCTCCAGCTACCAGCTACACTGGTTCATTTTAAAGACAGTGCATATAACCCAGGCACCATGGCTCAAACCTACAATCCTAGCTACTGGGGAGGCTGACAGAAGGAGTCACCTCCCACAGGACCTTCTCACTGCAGGAACCTAAGTCCTGGACATAACTCTTTACTCATCAGGTGATGACAGCACAGGAAGCATTGTCTCTTTCACATACCAAGAAATGGGATTTGTGGGAGGCTGAAAGTAGAAAGCTAAAAGCAAATGATAGCAACTAAGAACTGCACAGATATCATAATTCACAGAGTAAATGACTTGCTTCCTAGGCCTAAACAATTATTTTGTTAAAAACAATGATCAAAAGATTCTTTAAGGTTTTGCCCATGACAATCAGCCCATTTCCTAGTTCACCAGAGGTGGTAATGTGTGAAGTACATTTGTGTGTGGGGAAAAATTGGTTTCTTCCATTTGGGGACCTCTCTTTCCAGCTCTTTTGTGAAAAGAGAGAATGAGCAAAGTGACAATAAGGAAGGAAGAATGGCTGCCTAGAACACACCTAATATTTATGGTACGGCCTATTGCTCTATAAACCTACACAGCATGTTACTGTTCTGAATACTGTAAGCAACTGTAACATGATAGTATTTGTGCATCTCAGCAGATTAACATGAGAAAGGCAAAATGAAATTACTAGGTGAGAGGGATTTTTCAGTTCCATTATAATCTTAAGGGACCACCATCTCTTATGTGGACAAAAATGTCATCAAGCAGTACACAACTGTCTTAGCAAACTGATTGGGTCAGATGTCGGTGAACTCACGCCAACTGCAGCTATTGACAAGTAACTGATACATCAGGATCATCCTGGGGGCTGTTATAGACTGTGCCCCAACCTTCATCTCCCCTGTGCCTTCAAACTCACTTTATTTTATTTTATTATTTTGATGTGTGGGGGTACACTATGGCATTTGCACAAGTTCTTAACAATGTACCAAATATATCATACATGAATTCACCTCCTCTACCATTCTCCTTCAGCCCCAACCCCCCACTCCCCATTCCTGGAGTAGTTTCAGCAGGTATCATTTTTGCATTTACATACTTATCTACATATTTTTTGCACCATATTCACCCTCCTACCCCCGTTTCCAAACACCTCCCCACTTCCACTGGTGCCAGCCCCTCCTTCCCCCCAGCAGGACTTGTTCCACCCTCCTGTTTTCTGATTTTATAGAAGAAAAAAGATAAAACAAAAAACATGACATTTTAGCTTATTTGAGATAAAGGTAGCTACACAGGGAGTTTCCTTGTGATATTTTCACATATATATGTATTATAACCCCAAATGGTTTATCTCCTTTTATTTTCTTCATTCTACCTTAATCCCTTTCTCATGGTAGTTTCAGTCAGATTATTTTTATAGTCATTCTTGTATAGTATCCTTGAACCCTGTTCAAGTTCTTAGTTTCCATACCTTCCCATGCATGATCTCCCCTTAGTGTGGCCAGTGTTTCACAATATTGCTGCATTTGTGTTAGGTCTATATTACACATATTAGAGAGAACCTGCAGCTTTTGGCCTTCTGAGTCTCGCTAACTTCATGTTAGATGATGTTTTCCAGTTCCATCCATTTACCTGCAAATAACAAAATTTCATTCTTCTTTATGGCTGAGTAAAATTCCATTGCACATAAACACCACATTTTCTTAATCATTCTTCAGTAGTGGGGCATCTTGGCTGTTTCCATAGCTTAGCTATTGTGAATAGCGCTGCACTAAACACGGGTGTACAGTGCTTTTGTTGTAAACTGACTCACAATCCTTCAGGTGTATCCCTAGAAATGGTGCTGCTGGATCTTATGGCAGGTCTTTTTTTAGATTTTTAAGAAGCATCCATATTGTGTTCCATAGTGGTTGTACTAGCTTACACGCCCACCAGCAGCATAAGAGGGTTCCTTTCTCCCCACACCCCGCATCCTCGCCAACATTTGTTGTCGTTTGTGTTCTTGATAGTAGCTATTCTAACAGGAATAAGGTGGAATCTTAGTGTGGTTTTGATCTGCATTGCCTTTATGGCCAGGGATGTTGAGCATATCTTCATGTGTTTTTTAGCCATTTGGTCTTCCTTTGAAAAGACTCTGTCCAATTCATTTGCCCATTACTTCATTGGGTCATTGATTTTTTGGGGAGTATAGTTTTTTTGAGCTCCCTGTATATTCTGGTTATCAATCCCTTGGTAGATGTATAGATAGCAAAGATTTTTCTCCCATTCTGTGGATGGCCTCTTCAATTTAGAAACCATTTATGTTGTGCAGAAGCTTTGTAATTTCATGTAGTACCATTTGTCCATCCTTTCTCTTAGTTGCTGAGCCACTTGAGTTCTATTGAGGAAGTCCTTGCTTGTATCTACTGCTTCCAATGTATTCCCTGCTCTTTCCTGTACTAGCTTCAAGGTTGCAGGTCTTATATTAAGGTCTTTAATCCACTTTGAGTTGATACTTGTACAAGATGATAAACATGGATCTAGTTTCAGTTTTCTGCAAGCAGATATCCAGTTTTCCCAGCAACATTTGTTGGAGGCTGTATTTTCTCTATCCTTTGTTTTTGGCAACTTTGTCAAAAATTAGGTGGGTGTAGTTGCATGGATTTATATTCTGTCCCACTGGTCTTCATATCTGTTTTTGTGCCAGTACCATGGTTTTTTTTTTTATTGCTATGGCTCTGTGGTATAGTTTGAAGATGGGTATTGTGTGATACCTCCAGCATTACTCTTTTTCTCAGTATTGCCTTAGCTATTTGATGTCTTTGGTGCTTCCAGAAACCTATGGGGTTGATTTTTCTATCTTTGTGATGAGTGTCATTGGGATTTTGATGGGAATTGCATTAAACGTGTAGACTGCTTTTGGTAAAATAGCCATTTTTACTATGTTGACTTCACCAATCCATGAGCATGGGAGATCTTTTCATATTCTGAAGTTTTCTTCAATTTCTTTCTTCAGTGGTTTGTAGTTCTTATAGACATCATTCACATCTTTTGTTAAGTTTATTCCTAGGTATTTGATTTTTTGGAAGCAATTGTAAATGGAATTGTTTTCCTATATTCTTTCTCAAACTGTTCTTTGTTGGTGTATAGAAAGGCTACTGATTTTTGTAAGTTGACTTTGTATCCTGCTACTTTGCTGAAGCTGTTTATGGTGTCTAGGAGTTTTTTGGTGGAGTTTTTCAGGTCTTTTAGGTAGAAGATCATGTCATCTGCAAAGAGGGATAGTTTGAGTTCTTCCTTTCCTATTTGCATTCTTTTTATTTCTTCTTCCTGTCTTATTGTTCTGGCTAGGAATTCTAAACTATGTTGAATAGGAGTAGAGAGAGTGGGCACATTTGTCTCGTTCCTGACTTTAGGGAAGATGGTTTCAGTTTTTCCCCACTAAGTATGATGTTGGCTATAGGTTTGTCATATATAGCCTTTATTATGTTTCATTCCTAGTTTCATCGGAACTTTTATCATGAAATGGTATTGATTTTTACCAAAGGCTTTCTCTACATCTATTGAGATGATCAAATGGTTTTTGTCTTTGCTTCTGTTAATATGATGTATTACATTTATCAAACTCACTTTTCCCACCACAAAGTCATAATACCCCTAAAGTAGAAAAGAATCCCAAGCCTTATAACAGCACATAGTTAAGTGAACATTCTAAGCCAGTCCTGGGTTCACCTGATTTTTACCCTAAGTGGAAAGGCATTCAGTAGGGCTGATTCAGCCTCCAGTGTGTGCACAGTATGCTTCTTTCTTCAAATGAGGATTGAGCACACTGTATTTTTTTAAATTAACAACCTGAGATCAGTGCTAATTATATTTTCTCTCTCCCTCTCTCTTTTCTTCTTTTTGATGGTTCTGGGATTGAACTTAGGGCCTTGTGCATATTAGGCAAACACTTACCACTGAGCTACATCCCTAACCCTTATACTTTCTCTTTTTATCTAGGCACAAAGAGAGTCCAATTATAATTTTTAAAGAGAGACAGCAGAAGAGAATGACTAGTATCAGATCTTGCAGTCAAATATTAGATTACATCACATATGAAGTTCTTATTATATATTACCTTCCATCTTCACATGAGGTCATCCATAAGAAACAGAAACAAAGTTAGATGCTCTTGCTTATAAATCAGCTGTAAATAGCTACATTATATCTTCCTTCTATTTGATTTGTTCATCCACTAGAGAACAATAAGTACATTTTCCAATTTTAACCTCAAACAATAATCATAAAAACTCTAAAGTATATGTTCAGAATTTCAAAAAGATGCTAGTTTTGAAAACATTGCCTAGTATTAGTCTTAAGATAATAGCCACTCAGCAGTGTGGTTTGTTATAATTGAATAACCCTGGAAATTCAAGTCCTCTTACATAGGACTCCCACTGAGCTGTCCCACAGCCCACAATCTGAGTCATTCTTTTTAGTCTTTAAAAAGTCAAAATTTGAATTCAAGCACCCCTAGCAAAGAAAACACTAAGTTTTCTTCTGACTTTAAGTGTTAATTAAGACCCTGCATTCCTCTTCTCACTCTTCTCCATGAGACTGGTTGCACAGCTAGCATTGGAACATAGCAATTGAGTATTTAATCAGAGATTGACTCTATCTCAAACTTAAAATTTCATAAAATTCTGCTGAAAAACATCCATGGTGTCCTTTATGTCATAGGTAAAGAATTTAAGAAATCAAGAAGAAAAAAATAAGTCTTGCAAAAAATTCTGATGTAATTTGCACGTTTCAAAATTATTATGTAAGGCTTTATGATAATTTTCCAAAAGTATTCTGTTCATATATTACCCATTCATTTCATTTGTACTGGCTTACCCACCCACCATATTATTTTCCATATCATCATCCTTAAAAAATTTAAGCATTTAAAAAAAAATCACATTTCTCATGACAAAGTCCAACTGAATTCCAACAAAAGGCAATAATAAATGGAGGTAAACACTGCACTGCCAATTCCTGATTATTCAGGAGAGAACATGGGCCTGGATCATTCATAGGACAGAACATCTCAAAAGCACACATTCTAAACTTTGTAAAGTCTGACTAAGCCACAGCAGACCCTGCCTAGCACAGTCAAACGTGTCAAGTGCAGAATGTGTTTAAAATGCAGAATGTCTGAAGAGTTCAAATGAACTTTACAGATTTTTAAATCACACAACCTCTTTTGCAGAGACCACAAAATATTATGGCTATCAAAAACACCAGTTTATTTTTTTAATCGACAGTTCATTTGTTCACCTCAGACTTTACTGAAAATGATATTTAAATTAATCTCTTATCCTCTTTATTCATTCCCCACCACTACCAAATTACATGTCAAAGGATTGGAAGAAAGTTCTAGCAGCAAAAACAAACTAGAATTCTACTTATGCATGTCAAGACACTTAAGTGCTTAGGCATTTAAAATAGTGCTAAAACCAAAAACCTATCAAGAAGAAATGATGTGCACATATCATTCAAATGAGTGAGGCACCTAGAGATGAGGAGAAAACACCAGTACAATGATGACCGTGACATTCTATGGCAATGATAGAGCTGGAAATGTTTCCAAGACAACTATCAGCTGCACCATCTTTTTGCAAATGCTCCAAACTTACTGTGAAAGCCTGGATTCATTTAGCTGCATCTGCTGTGTGGCAAGAACTGTGGGGTATCAGCCAATTTTCTTTAAAAAAATGAATACAAATATTTGTGATTCTGAAAAGGTAATTTGCATGTCAATGACTAGTGAATTCTCTGTCAGATTACACTCCCAGCACAGGACCAGCCAACTCCCCCACTACACACACACACACACACACACACACACACACACACACACACACCTTCCTAGCAGTGCCCCTCTACAGATGGCTTTTTCCCTTGAGAGCCACAAAAATTTCTAGTGTTCCAAGCAAACCATCTACATAGATAAGTCTTTCCTTCCTTCCTCTTTCCCTCCCTCCCTCCCTCTGTCCCCCCTCCCTTTCCTCCTTCCTTCCTTCCTCCTTTCTTTTTCTTTCTTTCTCTCTTTTTTTTTTGAGAAGGATTTTCACTGTGTAGCCTACTCTGAATTAGAACACTGATCCTTCTGCTTCAGCCTCTTGAGTGCTGGGATTATAGTACTGCACCACCATGCCTACTCACTGTATTTCTTTCATGGCATATAATTTTATGAAATTCTCAATTCTTCTAAGAATTAGTTGAAACACCTTTTTAAAAATATATGAAAGTGGCATGCAATGTATATCTGTTATCCCTGCACTTGGGAGACAGAGGCAGAAGCACTGCAAGTTCCAGGCCAATCCCCAGACAAAGTTAGCCAGACCCTACCTCAAAAGCAGAAAAACAGAAGGTCTGAGAGTGTGGCTCAGATGACAGAGCACTTAGTAGCAAGCATGAGGCTCTGGGTTCAATCCCAGGTACTGCCAAGGGGAAAAAAATAAAAAAATTTTTAAAAAACCCTCACAATGACAATTTAAAATTTACAATCTCAAACAGAGGTTTTAGGTCAACTGTATTAGTCATTATGAATGTATAGAGCCAATCAGTAATGGACAAAAGTCTGGAACTGTGAAGGTTGTGTGTGATGGCATATCAAAGAAAAGAGCCCCCAGAGTTCATGAAAGGAATTGCTAAAAAAACAAACAGACAAACCACAGTCACTCACTGCTGGTATCACAACTATTTACTTCATGGCAGAAAAGTACCAACGTGCAACAGTGCTTAGAATTCTGTTTCTTAATTCCTTGGCAAAAACGTTTAACTTATTGTTATTTTACTTTATATTTTTATTCTATGTTAACATATCTACAGCTTCATAAAAGAACATAAATATAACAGATTCATGGATGTATGTTATAAAAATTTGCTTCACTGACAACTTTGCTAGGAAATAGAAATTTGAAAACTGACATTCAAGGGTTGTCTTTAACCATCTTACCAGTCTCAATTAATGCAAGGTAAACTAGAAAAGAACAGCTAAGGGGATTAAAATTCCCTTCACAAATCTCATTAGTTTTTCTTCTTTAAGGCTGCTGTTTCTGAATTGTGCATGCCTAAGAGATGTCACAGTACTGATCGCCAATACCTATGAATTTGATCTTACTTGGAAATAAGGCCTTTGTAGATGAGCAAGTCAAGATGAGGTCATTGGGGTGAGCCATAATCCATTATGTCTGTGTTCTTATACCAAGGGAAAATCTGGACAGAGAGACACGCACAGGGAGTATGCCATGTAAGTACTGGAGTTATTCTCCCATAATCCAAGGAACTAGGAGAGCACCTTGGAACAAATCCTTCCCCAGTGCCTTCAGAGGGAATTTATTCAGCCAACACCTTGATCTTGAAGTTTTTTTTTCTATAAGCCATTCATTCTGTGGTACTTACTGTAGCCCTAATAAAGTAATGGGACCATTATGGTATTAACCCTCCTTGGCCAGGTAGACAAGCTTCTTTTCCTATACTCCTTAAGTCAAGGAGGCCCAAAGGAAATATTAGGAACAGAATCAAATAGGTCAACTACCTTTATTCTGTACATTCAGATCTTTCCAAAAGAGAGCAACTGAAAAGATAAGCCAATTCAATTAACTAATTAAAATGTACTAATAAACTAACATACACTCATTTAAAGGAAGAAAAAGCAGCAAAGACAAAGACCTATTCCAGTAGTTTTCTGAAGAAAATTAGTAATAAATATTTTTTAAATCTTTTAAAATAACAGTTTGGTAAAGAGGGGAAAAAATTCATGTTTTTTTCTACACACTCTCTGATAGTACTATACTATTCTTATCTATAATTATATTGACAATTGATCTATAATTTAAATCTGTTTTAGCACAGAGAAATAGTAAATTTTATTCAAATAGCCCCTGGTCAAATCATCTTTTAACATACAAGGCATTTCCCTGAACCAATATCCAACCAAACTATACTTGCCTCCATTAGTTCACATCTATAATTCATATTAACTGTTCATTTATTATTCATGTACCTACCTTTAATGCCCAAAAAAGTCTGAATTGGTCTAATTCAAAATGAGAGAATATCCTCTTGATAACCAGTTCTATCCATTACATTGTGCTTATTAGAAATTTATATATCTTATGAATTATTCCTTAGTTTAAAATATTCTATGATGTCCATTAAAGAAGACTTTATCCATGGTTAAGTTCTGGCATACTAACAACGTATGCAGGAAACTCACAAATTGTGTGTCCCAGAAACATTTACACATGCACAAGCGATGCTGTGTAAACAGTTCACTGCACAACACTGAGTGATGAAATTAACCGAATAGTAATCCCCTTATCTGTCTTACAGAGCATGGACCACAGAGAAGGGAATAAAAACATTTATTATTCTTGAGACAGCTCAACTAGAAAACACAGGTCAGGTGATCCTTTATTTATCTTGGGATATACTGCATCTACTGTAAACTCAGTGAGTGTTCAGTAATCTATCCTTGCCCCAATACAGAAATCAGTATTTTCCACCACCTTTGGTGTCCCCTTTTATGATCCTAATAGAAAGTATTCTGGATGAATATGCCTGTATGGTTTGTATGGTTTTAGTGCTTTGAATACAATGAAGTTTTATTAATATTGTTGTATCAATTTGCAGGAAGGAGGAGGAGGGGAGACAGGAGGATCTGCCCTTGAACACTAGGTGCTAAAGATGCAAAAATAAGCATTTCCTGATGTTCTAACATCATTGTATCAACCATGTAAAAGGCAGTCTACATCAGTTGTTCATATAGTAAACATCTGAATATTTGTTTACTATTCAGAGTAGCAAGAAAAGTTTTTAAAAACTGCTTCCCTGCACTTAGAACAAAAATGTTTAAAAAATATTAATAAATCATTTTAACCTAACAATTGAACTAACTTTGGTATTCTCAACTGTTATGGAATTATTTATTATAGAAATAAATCTGTCAGTAATATTTGCTGCAGATAGCATATTAAAACAAGACAATATGTTTTCTCCACCAAATCAGGGTCTAAATATTATTCATTTAGATACGGATAAAAAGAAAAGGATGTAGAATTTCACAGCATGGTATTTTAGATTACTTACTTTTTAATTGCACTGTTTCCCAAATATAAGAATAAATCCTAAACATGTTCCTTAGCAAAACCTGTTGGCTCTCCTTAAGAACTACCTTGCTTCCTATTAACCTAGGTATGGCTCATTGGCTATTCCTTTCTAGAGAGAATCATAAAGTAACATGTGATCTAGTGTTGGTCAATGAAATAGTAGAGGGGTCTGCGAAGAAATTCTAGAAAGTTTTCTTTGCTCTTTCACAGGGAGAGGGGCCTTTTCTTTCTCCTGTAGGTTGCCTTATCTCTAAGTGGAGCCTAAGGATAAAACCCCACATAGAAAGTAGAGAAGCCAAGAGAACAGTGTGGAACAGAACTGCCTCTGATGGAGGCAGCCAATCAGATGGACCTCTTGTAATATAAACAATAAATTTAAGGATGAGGATGTAGCTGTATGGTAGAGTGTTAGCCTAGCATGTGTGTGACTTTTGGTTCAAACCCCAATGCAATAAAATTTAAAAATTAATTAATTAAATTAAAATAGAAATTAATCTCTGACTGTTTCACTCATTTTGAATTGGGTTGTCTATTTTTTGCCACTGAAATCAATGTAATTAAGTCAAACCACATTCATATTCAAACTCATAATTATCATTTGTTTTCTTTCCCAAATTATTAACAAGTCTCATTATTTTCACAATCATGTTTATAATGTATGCCCATATTTTGCTTTTAATATTATTATAATTATTTTTCCATTTTATGTATGTAATCTTTACAGTTATTACTTTAGTGTAGGCATTATATCCATCAAAAGAAGGTACCTATAAATAGTCCTCACAGTTGTATTTCCTTTTGTCCTCACAGTTGTAAACCAAACTACATTTGCAAAATTACCATAAACACACACACACACAGGTCAGTGACCACATAAGTAAACATACTCCTGGCCAGGCAATATCTCATAAAAAGTAATAGAAACTGGATAACTTATTTTCTTCTTAAAACAAAAGATGTTCACACTACTTCAGAGTCAAATAATGCCCTAAATCTAAATGTTTTACAGAAGCCTTAGCCAGACTGAGCTCCATATTTAAAATCCAGCCAGGAAATATATCAAATCTGGTATTGCCAATAAATGTTTTTCAACACCTACTACATAAAATCAAGATGCAGAATTAAAAGGCGGAGAGGTGGGGGAAGCTTTCAGCTAACTTCTTAATTAACATTCTTTTCAAACAGCAGAAGAACTTCAAAGAGGACAGTTTATAAACAGTATTTGGCCGACAAGCCACCATCTCTGTTGGAAGGAAGAGATCTGCGGTGAGTAGGTGCATATGAGCAGATTAGCATGATTTAACAACCACAAAATCAGAACTGGAAATCATTTTGTTATGGTTTGGATTTTAGATGTTCCCCAATGGCCACATATTAAAGGCTTGGTTGCCAGCTTATGGCACTATTGGAAAGGTGGTAGAACCTTTAGAAGTTGGGGCCTAGTCAGAGGAAACAAGGTAATTGGGGGAATGCCATTGAAGGGATATTGAGACCCCCTCAAACTCTTTCTCTTTGCTTCCTGGCTGAAGTTGAAGTTAGGTGAGCAGCTTTGCTCAGAACCAAGTGGTTCTGCCTCATCACAAACCTACAGAGCCAAGTGACCATGGGCTGAAACTCTGAAACCGTGAGCCAAAATAAGTCTTTCCTCCATAGTGGATCACCCTTCTAATCCCAGCTACTCAGGAGGCAGAGATCAGGAGGATCAGTGCTCGAAGCCATTCCAGGCAAAAACTTAGCTAGACCCCCATTTCAACAAAAAAACCGGTGTGGTGGTAGGCTCTTATCATCCCAACTAAGGGAGGCAAAGGAGGAGGATCACAGTTCAGCCACCATGAGCAAAAAATGAGAAACCCAATCTAAAAATTAGCTAAAACCAAAAGTGCTGATGGTATAGTTCAAGTGGTAGAGCACTTGCCTAGCAAGCAAGAGGCCCTGAGTTCAAACCCCAATACCACCATATATAAAGAAATCTTTCCTCCTTTCAACTTTATTATCTTAGGTATTTTGTCACAGTGACAGGGAGCTGACTGACACAGATTGTCTCTGGTAAAATTTCAATTATTAGAAGGTTATCATTTATTCTGTCTGTTTTATCTATCAGTTGTCAACCTCCAAAGGTTTAATCCACTTGGTTGCTTGTGAAAAAGGAGTGTTTCTAGCACAGTGCCATGCAAGTTGCCCCAGCCACTGTGCCAGCCTGAGCCTGGAGAAGTGATTACCCTTCCTACTCAAGAAGCACTAACTTATCACAAGGACTTGTGGGAAATCAGTCAGTTGCCTGTTAAATCTCCCTGTAGAAATGTGCCGGCACCCTGGCTCACATTCAGTTAGTGATCTAGGTTGTTGTTATCTCACATTGGTCAAATTCCAATGGTGCCATTTTCTAAAATCACACAGAAAGTTACCATTGGGGTCCCTTGTGCATGCTACTAAGACTAGCAGGATGAAGTCATGGAATGATGATGTTAGCCCACATCATCACCACCACTACACATTCCAGGGGATTCTGAATGACCTCCCGTCGATTGTCACTGACCATGAAAGAGTGTCCAGTAGGCAAGGTAATTGAATGTACATTCCATTCCTGATCCACATGTGAAAATTACTCAGGACCCTGATGCTAGAGCCCAGACATCTGCATTTTAACAAATCCCTAGGTAATTCTAATGCTCATTACAAGAACCAACTCCCTGGGCTACCTAGGTATTCCAATCCCCAGAAACTTTTCTTTTTTTTTTTCACTAATACGCAAATTTCATAAGGCCAGAGTCTGGGCATCACCTTTCTTGTTCTCTGACATTTGAGCCACTGGAATGCCCTTGCCCTGCCCTGACTCACCTGAGATCCCCACCCTGCCCCTTCAACTTGGCTTCAACAAACTCTCCACCCAGAACACACCAACTTCCTCATTTCTCTGGATGCAACTAGAAACTGGCCACCAGTTTATTTTCTAAAGGAGGGACAGCATTACTATATATTGTTCTTTTCTTTGCCTTGGTTTTCTGTAAAGACAAAATATTTTTAAGGCATAAGAGACTGGAATTAATGTGCATTGTACTATAAACATAATTCCCCTTCTTCCTTTCTTTCTTCCTCTGAGACCAGTCCATAAGCTATCAAATGAGTATTACTATACTGCACAGCTATTTCTACATGGTATATAAGTAAAGAAACAGCACAAAATGAGCTGAGAAGTAAAAATGAACATATTCAACCTTATTTTCTCCTTCATTCCTGGTAATTTGCCTTTGGTATCTTCAACAGTAAAATGTTGGCACTCCTTTATAAGGTTGCTATGAAAATTAAAACAGAAAACAAACAAAATGCTTAGTCCAGCATCCTGTGCAGAGTGTGTGTTCAGTAAGTCCTAGCTGTTATTAAGCAAGGTCATTTTGTGTACATGCGCAGAGCAGGAAAAGTCCTTTGAATTAATTTGTTCATAACCTGCTTTTCTCCAGAGGAGAATACCAAAGTTAAGCGTCTTACCCAGCATTGCAGACTAAAAGCACGACTCAATCAATATTCTTTTACCACTCCATAATATTTTTGTTCGAACCCCCTTATTGAAATGCCAGAATAGTAAAGTTCTAAGGGTTGGAATCTGCAAGTCATTTCAAAGGTATGGGTTTTGCCCAATCAGATCTGCAGGAGTAAATGACAGAATGGGAGGCCTTGGTTATCAAGTCTGAGTCTGTAAAAGTAATTTGATTATTACATAGACAATTGCTTTCCTGATTTTGTTTTTGTTTTGTTCTTGGTGGGGGAGGGCATTTATGTCTCTCCCTGGGTGTTTTCTTTTGTTTCTCTTGTGTTCAATTATCTTACACACAGCTACTATGTAATGTTTGGGGTTTTGTCTGTTGACAGCTATGAATCTAAAAGCATTGAGAAAATTTAAATTTCTATCCAATTACAGGGAGTGGGGTGGTGGGGAATACTAGAACAAGTTATTCTCCTCATTAAGAAAATAAAACTGAAAGTTAATTATGTCTGAAAAAAAGCAATAAATCACTATAATTTTTTAAACTTAATTTCAATTTTAGTATGTCTTTACATAATTTAAGGAGAAATCGTGTATTCTTTCCTACACATTTATTCCCTAATAACTCTTCACCTTTATCTATTTATAAAACTAAGAATAATTAGAAGGTAAGATATCTGTCAATACAGCTCAATAGACTTGAGATTTTACTACAAATAATCTCTTACAGTAAATGAGATAATACTAGGGCTCTCTGTTTGATATCACTTCACCTCAATTTTTTATAGCTCATTGGCATTCCATCCACGAATCATGAGTATAGCAATGACTTCATTCTCTAGGATGAAGGGTAATTGATCTCAACCTTCCTATCGCTTTCCTTTAACTCAAAGCATTAATGCAATTGAAGGCACAGATAAATAAAATTCCTGAAGGAAAAGAAGGACATTGTGGAAAGTACCTCCAAATTACCTTCAAAAGGCACAAAGTACGTGTTTCAGGATCCCAATTCAGCTTGGATGAAAAACTGCCAGTTTTTTAATCTTTTAGGAAAAATTCAAACTTCAAAGGACACAAGATTTTTCTCCCCCAATTGTTATACAAGAAAGTATTAAAACCCCAACAATTTCAAAATAAAGAACTGTTTAAAGGCAAAATATTCACTTACATTAAATTTATTAATGTGATGCTTTTATTATCACACACCTAACAGATCTTACCAACTTTCTTTCCTGATGTTACCAACTAAGCCCAATTTCCCACGAATGACATTTAATGGCAAGTGATGTCATTGTTGAAAACTGCATTTAACCATGGTGAGCTGTTTCCTTATAGTCCTACCTCTTGGCCTTTTCTTTTTTCTTCACTCACTGATGACATTTACCATTCTGTGCCCCAGAATGTGACCAGTTTTGTATTTTGGCCTGGGAATTTTATCACACTTTTTCAAATACAGTGGTGGGAGCAAGGCAAAAATTTCACCGGTTTTCCAAATCGGAGTCCACAGAGGGGAGGGAAGTTTGCTGAAGGTCATATTACATTTACTACTTTCCTTTCCAAAATAAGTAATTAGCAACTTCATCTCTTCCTTAGCTTTTCCTCTTTTATGTTAATAACGCCCTCCAGGCAAGCTGATCCGGAATACAGCAGACAACCAACATGCACACATCCAGCCAAGGCTGGACACACATACACACAGTAACCAAAGACAGTGTCTAGGAACCCAGAACTCAAACCTTGCACAGAAACTGCCCATCTGACAACCTTCACACAAAGCACGCACGGCTAATTTAAACTTACTATACCAATATACCTCACTAGTATCAGCGGCAGCCAACCATCACACCGTGCCCCGAAATGCAATCCCATAAACTCCATACCATCCCTCTGTCTCCCAGAAACATCTCTGCTCTCCCCAAACCAGGTTGGCCCCGTGCAAGTCCCAAGTTGCCACCACTGCCCCGATGCCACTCATCGTGTGTGCAGTCGCAGTAACCCCAGTCCACCTTGCCGTGGGCATTTACATAGAAGCACCAGGGTCTGCCCGCGCCGTCGGGGCTCCTGCAAAAGTTGTGGCGCTGCGCTCGCAGCTGAGCCCAGCTGGCCGGGGGTGAGCGCTGCAGGAAGGGTGGCACCTCTGCCCAGCGCAGACACGGGGCGCCAAAGTCTGTCACGTTGACAAACAGGCCTCCTGTGGGGCAGCCTCCTGGGTGCGGCCGGGGAGTGTGACCAGCCTGGAGCGCAGGGATCGCCCGCGGGGGGCGCGGGAGCGGAGGCGGCGGAGGCGTCCTCTGTGGCCGCTGCCGGGTGGGAAGGGAATAAAGGTACTGAGCACTTGAAGGGGACGAGTGGAGGTGGCGGTGGCGCTGATGAGGTGGATAAGTGAGGACCGGATCGACGCTGACCACTTCGGGGAGCGCCCCTAGAATGAGAGCCAGCACGAAACGCTCGGGCGTCATGGTGCCACCGCTGGGGTTTGGTCCATGCTCCCGGCTCCTCGGGTTCTGAAGGGGAGGAGAAGGGGCGGGGCTGCTGCGTCCCTGGACACCCCCCCCTTCCAGATCCCCCTCCCACACACTGGTGAGCCGACCGCCTTCTGCCGCCCACCCTTCCTCCCTAGCCTGGGGTGCCTCTGCTCCGGCCTGCGTTTCTGGCGGTGGGATCCCCGGCTCCGCCGAGACCTGGCCGGTGCAAAGGACCAGGAAAGCCAAAGCCGGGACCGGCCGGAGGTGCTGGGGCTGGAGTGCCAGGTAGCGGGCAGAGGCGCTAGCCCGCCGGAGACAGACTCTGCCCCCTGGCTGCGGCGCGGGGCGCGCAGTGTCTCCGCCAGCGAAAACCAGCTGATCCCCAAAACCTCTTAGAAGGTCTGTAGTCCAATTATTCATAGAAGGTACAGGTAGTGAATTTAGGGTACTAAGTCAGAGAATGAGGAGAATGATTTGGTGCTAAATCAACGATTTAAATGAAGAATCAAGGCAATATGGCAAGTTTCATTTCTTTTAGAGACCTGTTTTTTCACTTTCCTGTATTTTCTACTTCCTTTGACTATTTGCAGTCCTCTTTGACCTAAGACAGAATCAGAAACTAAAAGTAAAAGTAAAATCTAACTGTGATTTTTAAAAAATTGATTGGACTTATAACCAGGCTGTCAGCAGGCAGTACTCAGACCCTGAATGTGTAGCTCAATGTCCTAGGTAACCAATACATTGAGCCGCCCATGGAATGATCCTTCTTTCTTCAGTTTGACCCTTATTTCTACCCTCACTCCTACTCTTAACTCTATTTTAAAGATGTGGGTTATCAGATCTGTAGATATTTTCATATGTAGTGGTGATAATCAGTAGATAACAATTGATAACCATCTTCCATTGTCTGGTCCAGTGCTTTTCAACATTAATAGGCATAAGTTACTCCTGGGGATTTTGCTAAAAGTGGGTTCTGACTTGCATTTCTGAACTCATTGCCTATGGTTCTGAAATCATTCTTAATAAGAAATTGCCTTATCTCCTTCCCACAAGGAACAACTGCAGGTTTTGTATTGCTTATTGTTTTAAAAATGCCGCTCCATTTCTCTTTCTTATCCTTGAAGAATAAAGCTGTTGATACTGTAATAATAGCTCCCAACATAGTTTATAAGGCATATTGTCTCCAAACCCAAGGAATCCAGACCTAAGTAATATTCTCGGACTACTTTATATTACATTTCTTTTCTCATTTTAATGTGATTTCCTAATTTTGTAGCTTTTGTCTGGGTAATTGTCTAGAACTGATATTTTTCAAAACAGACAAAAGAAAATCCTACCATATGCAGAAATCACTTTGAAGTGGAGTTGACATCTAAATGTGACAGTTAAAGCAGTAACATTTACAGAGGTAACTCAGGAAAATATCTTTACTAACCTTGAGAGGGAGAAAGCCTTCTCAAGCAGGGTACAGAAGATACTATTCATAAAAGAAAATATTGGTAAATTTTACTTATCAAAACTTCTGGTGATAAAAACATAATATTAAGAAAGTAAGAAGACAAGCTAGAAAAAGACAGAAGATATTTGCAAAACATGAACTGAAAGAGGATTCATAGCACACCAGAAAAAGAAGATTGAAAAAATTCTAATAAACAAGGAAAGGATAAAAAAGAAAACGTAATAGAAAATGTTGCAAAAGACTTGGGCACTTCACAAAAAAAGCATATCCATAGTACTCGAAAATTTATGAAAATTTATGAACATTTTCTCTGCCTTTTCTGTCATCATTCTGAATGTGAAGCATAATGAAGATAATTGTAAAGTTCTTTGATGGAAATGAAGATACATGATCTATGATCTCAAAGGAGATCTTATTTTGTATTTATTCCTACTTGTAATGTGAAATAAATCTTTGGCTACTTTTGGTTATAATAAGTTGAATCTGTTTAAAAAAAGATAGTACCTTGTAAATGAAATAGCAGAATAAGGGTTTAGTTGTGATCAGTTTCCTGATTTTATATCAGAAAAAATTTAGTGAAGTGAAAGAAGTGCCTGAGATGGCCACGGAAAGATAGGAGACAATGAATCCTCCTTCTTTTCTCTGAGTTCTAAGTGGCACAAAGTAGAAAAGTTCTAAAAACAAAGATACAAATGGCTTGTGGGTAAATATATCAATGGCTAGTAAAGCTGATCTGGAAGATGCAGCTGAGCCCAAGTTTGAGGAGTCAGTGTTCTGAAACTGGGCCTCCAAATCTAGACTTTAGTGCCCTGTGTGGGGAGAGGTGGCTCTGTAAGATGACTGCATGTCTGTTTGCCCTGCCTGTCCACTAAAGACACCAGGCCTGCTTGTCAAACTCAGAACAACAAGGTGTAACTCAGGAAAAAGGAAGTCTCACTTTTGTACAATTTCTTCCCTGACCAACCCCAAGAGTAAACTCTGTAGGTTAACAGATGCTTTTAAATGCCAGAGAGGGATCCAAGATGGCTACTAGAGTGCAGAAGCAGACAGTGTGAACTCTGTAAATAAAAAATCTTGCTGAGATGCTGGAGCCACATTTGGCAGAAAAAAAGAACCAAGAAGAATCTAAACTTCAACACCCTGAACCCCCAGCCCATACAAAGCTTCTCCATGCCACGTTACACTGAAAAAACAGGAGGGCTCCAGCATCTCCATATGCCAGCTCCAAACCTGCTTGGGAGACATCCAGCAGACCAACAGGTGAGCAAATAAGCATCACATGGTATTCCCACAGACACCACTGGGATAAACCAGCATAGTCCCATGGACAGACTCACCCCCCCAAAAAAAAAACCTGAATAATAAACAAGGAACTGAAAAGGAACATGCAGCAGAGGAGGCAGGGTGCTGTAAGTGCACTGGAGAAGGGGGGAGAAGCAAGGAGCTGATCTCCACCAGAACTTTCAGTAAACAAAGACTGGAAAGGCAGAAGGCTAACAGTGGGCGGGCAATAGGCTGCTGCCTGAAATAGGGCAGGTAGCGGTCCACAAAGTTCATCTCCTAGCCATTGAGCAACATCCAAACAATGCTGAAAAATTGAAAAACAATCAACAAACCATCATAATATGCTGACAGCAGGGAGTCAGCTGACAGACCTCTGACCTTGCCCCAGAGAAAGAGGCGAGGCAAAGAAACAATCCCCCAATAAACAAACACAGCAAAAACCCAACTACAAAGCAGAACAGCAGATGGGCCACAGAGCTGATCTGTGGAACCTGAGGACAAGCCACACCTCACTGAGGGAGGAGCTAAAAAGCAGCTGCAGCTGAAAGACAGGAAAAAAAACTGGCAAGTCTCTCCAACCACCTGGTGAGACTAAGACAGAGCTTTTGCTTAAATACCAACACCAGGACAAGATGCTGAAGGAGTAACACCAGAACTACTAAGACTGAAAATCTATTGTTCCTGAACCTGAAATTTTTTAAAGTGTTTTGTTCCCTGTTTGTTTGTCCACCACTTCTTCCTGTTGATTTCTTTGGTTTTATTTTTTTTCCTTCTTTCTTTGTATTGTTAGTTTTACTATTGTGAGTTAGCTAATACTAAATTACACATAGACCAGGGACAAAAACAGCACACATACACTAACCTAAAACCCACACACTCACAAAACAAAATTAAACCAAGGGAAAGAAAACAGGTGACTGAAACCTCCAATAGCCTATCAAGAGCACAGTTACACAGTACCAAGTGAAGTGATGAGAAGACAAAAAAGGGATGGAAACCATTCTCCCCAAAAATGAATTAATACAGGATTCAGAGGGAAATGAAGTAAACTGATACCCAGTTCCAGACTCAAACAAAACAAAGATAAACTAAGCCTAGGAACACAATGAAGCCCACAAGAATAAACTGAAAGAAGAAATCCAGCAAGTAATCACTGAGAATTTTGTGGAGGTGTTACTAGACATACAAGAGGCACTCAAGAAATTCCAAGACAACAAAAATAAAGAATATGAGAAGACACAAAAATAAATAAAGGAACTCATAGGAACCCTAAATAAACACCAAAGTGAAACAGAGAACACTATAAATGGAGAGATAAATGAATTAAAGGCAAACATTGACAATATTAAAAAGGAAGTGACCCATGATATGGAAAACCTCAGAAAAAAAGAATGAAACAGAAGTAGAAAACAAAATGGAAGGCAACTCCAGAAGACTAGAACAAGCAGAAGACAGAATCTCAGAACTTGAAGATGAATGGAAATTTAAGGAAAAATTGAAGAACTCAAACAACTCAAGACCCATGAAAGGAATATGGGTCAAAAGACCAAACCTGACAATCATGGGTATTGAAGAAGGAGAAAAGGTGCAAGCAAAAGGAATTCGTAATATATTCAACAAAATAATAACAGAAAATGTCCCAAATCTAGAGGAAACAATGCAAATTCAGGTACAGGAAACCTCCAGGACACCAAACAGACTTGACTAAAATAGAACTACCCCACAACATATTATCATTAAAACAACAAGCACACAGAACAGAGAAAGAATATTGAATGCTGTGAAAGAGAAAAAACAAATCACGTACAAAGGTAAATCCATCAATATCACAGCAGATTTCTCAATGGAAACCTTAAAAACAAGAGGGCATGGAGTGAGGCTTTCTGAGAACTGAATGAAAATAACATCAACCCTAGGATACTCTACCCAGCAAAACTAGCATTCAAAATAGATGGAGCAATAAAAGTCTTCCATGATAAGCAGAAACTAAAACAATATATGACCACCAAGCCATCACTACAAAAGATTCTTCAAGGAATTCTGCAAACAGAAAAAGAAAGCAAACAAAACCATGAAAGGACAGGCAGTACCAAACCACACGAGAAAAAAAGACAAGAATGTAGAGAGTAACATTGATTCATCTTCACACAATCAAACCCTTAAATAACAAAAACAACTAAATGACAGGAATCACTGCATACCTATCAATTCTAACATTGAATGTTAATGGACTTAATTCCCCCATCAATAGACACCATTTGGCAAACTGGGTTAAAAATGAAGATGCAACAATCTGTTGCTTACAGGAGACCCATCTCATCCACAGAAACAAGCACTGGCTGAGGGTGAAAGGCTGGAAGAAGATTTGCCAAGCCAATGGCCCACAAAAACAGGCAGGAGTAGAAATACTTATCTCGAACAAAGTAGACTTCAAAGTTACATTGATCAAACAAGATAAAGAAGAACACTCCATACTAATAAACGGTGAAATACACTAAAAGGAAATAACAATTATCAACCTATCTCCACCCAACGTCAGTGCACACAATTTCATCAAACATACTGTGAAAGAAGTAAAAACATATATAGACTCCAACACAGTGGTAGTAGGAGACTTTAATACCCTCCTATCACCAATAGATAGGTCATCCAAACAAAAAATCAGTAAAGAAATCCTTGATCTAAATCATACCATAGATCAAATGGACCTAGCCAATGTCTACAGAATATTTTATCCAACTTCTGCACAATATAAATTATTCTCAGCAGCCCATAGAACCTTCTCCAAAATTGATCATAACTTAGGGCACAAAGTAAGCCTCAGCAAATATAAGAAAACAGAAATAATACCATGCATTCTATCAGATCACAATGCATTAAAACTAGAATTCAATAACAAAAACAACAGTAGAAAAGATGCAAATAATTGGAAGCTGAACAACAGTGAACAACTGCTCAATGATCAGTGGGTCATTGATGAAATAAAAGTGGAAATTAAAAGGTTCCTGGGAGTTAATGATAATGAAAACATGACCTACCAGAATCTATGGGACACAGCAAAGGCAGTCCAAAAAGGAAACTTTATAGCCATGAGTGCATGTATTAAAAGGACAGAAAGATTTCAAATCAGTGATTTAATGCTACATCTCAAACTCCTAGAAAAAGAAGAACAAGTAAATCCCAAAACAAGCAGGAGAGAAATAATAAAAATAAAGGCTGAAATTAATAAAAACAAACAAAAAACAAAAACCATGCAATGAATCAATGAAACAAAAATCTGGTTCTTTGAAAAAATAAATAAGATTGACAGACTCCTAGCAAATCTGAAAAATGAGGAGAGAAAAAACCCCCAAATCAGTAAAATCAGAAGTGCAAAAGGAGAGATTACAACAAATACCACAGAAATCCAGAAGTCATCAAAGACTACTTTGAGAACCTGTATTCTAATAAATTTGAAAATCTTGAAGAAATGGACAGATTTCTAGATACTTATGACCATCCAAAATTGAACCAAGAGTATATGAATCACCTGAATAGATCTATAACACAAAATGAAATTGAAGCAGCAATAAAGAGTCTCCCAAAAAAGAAAAGTGCAGGACCTGATGGATTCTGTGCTGAATTTTATCAGACCTTTTAAGAAGAACTAACACCAACCCTTTTTAAACTGTTCCATGAAATAGAAAGGGAATGAACACTGCCTAACTCATTTTATGAAGCCAGTTTTACACTCATCCCAAAACCAGACAAAGACACCAACAAGAGACCTATATGCCAATCTCCTTAATGAACATCAATGCAAAAATCCTCAATAAAATAATGGCAAACCGAATCCAACAACACATCAGAAAGATTATTTACCCCAACCAAGTTGGCTTCATCCCAGGGATGCAGGGGTGGTTCAACATATGCAAATCTATAAATGTAATATAGCACAGCAATAGAAGCAAAGATAAAAACCACATGATCATCTCAATAGATGCAGAAAAAGTCTTTGATAAGATCCAAGACCACTTCATAATAAAAGCTCTAAGAAAACTAGGAATAGAAGGAATGTACCTCAATATTGAAAAGGCTATATACAACAAACCTACAGCCAACATCATACTTAATGGAGAAAAACTGAAACCATTTCTCCTAAAATCAAGAATGAGACAAGGGTGCCCACTATCCCCACTCCTATTCAACATAGTACTGTAATTCCTAGCCAGAGCAATTAGGCAAGAAGAAGAAATAAAAAGAATACAAATAGGTAAAGAAACTGTCAAAATATTCCTATTTGCAGATGACATGATCTTATAACTTAAAGACCCAAAAAACTCTACCCAAACCATAGACACCATAAACAGCTACAGTAAGGTGGGAGGATACAAAATCAGCTTACAAAAATCATTAGCTTTTCTATACACCAACAATGAACAAACTGAGAAGAAATTTATGAAAACAATTCCATTTACAATAGCCCCCCAAAACCCAAATACCTAGGAGTAAACATAACAAAGGATGTGAATGACCTCTACAAGGACAACTACAAACCCATGAAGAAAGAGATTGAGGAAGACTCAGAAGGTGGAAAGATCTCCTGTGCTCATGGATTGGTAGAATCAACATAGTAAAATGTCTATACTACCAAAAGCAATCTACATGTTTAATGCAATTCCCATCAAAATCCCAATGACATTCATCACAGAGGTTGAAAAATCTACTCTAAAGTTCATTTGGAAACACAATAGACCATGAATAGCCAAGGCAATACTCAGCAAAAAGAGCAGTGCTGGAGGTATCACAATGCCCAACTTCAAACTACATTACCAAGCAACAGCAATAAAATCAGCATGGTACTGGCACAGAAATAGACATGAAGACCAGTGGACCCGGATATGGATCTACACAGCTATGCACACCTTATTTTTGACAAAGGCACCAAAAACATATGATGGACAAAAGACAACCTCTTCAACAAATGTTACTGGGGAAAGTGGTTATCTGTCTGCAAAAAACTGAAACTAGATCCATGTTTATCATCCTATGCTAGTAACAACTCAAAATAGATCAAGGACCTTAATATCAGACCCAAAACTCTGAAGTTAGTACAACAAAGAGCAGGGGATACTATGGAAGTAATTGATGTACAAGGACTTAGAACTCCAGCAGCTCAGCAGCTAAGAGAAATGATGGACAAATGGGACTTCATAAAATTCAAAATCTTCTGCACAACAAAAGAAATGGTCTCTAAACTGAAGAGAACACCCACAGAGTGGGAGAAAATATTTGCCAGCTATACATGAGACAAAGGACTGATAACCAGAATATATAGGGAACTCAAAAAACTAAAGTCTCCCCAAATTAATGACCTAATAAAGAAATGGGCAACTGAACTAAACAGAACTTTCTCAAAAGAAGAAATTCAAATGGCCAAAAACCACATGAAAAAATGCTCACCATCTCTAGCCATAAGGGAAATGCAAATCAAAACTACACTAAGATTCCACCTCACCCCTGTTAGAATAGCTATCATCAAAAACACCACCAAAACCAACTGTGGGTGAGGATGTGGGGAAAAGGAACCCTCATACACTGCTGGTGGGAATGCAAGTTAGTACAACCACTCTGGAAAAAAATACGGAGGCTTCTTAAAAATCTAAGTATAGATCTGCCATATGATCCAGCAATCCCAATCCTGGGGATATACCCAAAGGAATGTGACACAAGTTACTCCAGAGGCACCTGCACACCCATGTTTATTGAAGTGCTATTCACAACAGCCAAGTTATGGAAACAGCCAAGATGCCCCACTACTGATGAATGGATCAAGAAAATGCAACTGAGGCCAATAGGAAAAGGGGAACAGGTACTAGAGAAAAGGTTAGATCAAAAAGAATTAACCTAGAAGGTAACACCCACGCACAGGAAATCAATGTGAGTCAATGCCCTGTATAGCTATCCTTATCTCAACCAGCAAAAACCCTTGTTCCTTCCTATTATTGCTTATACTCTCTCCACAACAAAATTAGAAAGAAGGGCAAAATAGTTTCTGCTGGGTATTGAGGGGGTGGGAGGGAGAGGGAAGGGGTGGAGTGGGTGGTAAGGGAGGGGGTGGGGGCAGGGGGGAAAAATGAACCAAGCCTTGTATACACATATGAATAATAAAAGAAAAAGAAAATGTGGTATTTATACACAATGGAGTCTTACTCAGCCTTGAAGAAGAATGAAATCTTATCATTCTTAAGTAAATGGATGGAACTGGAGAACATCATTCTGAGCAGTTAGCCAGGTTCAGAAGATCAAAAATCGTTATGCTTTCCCTCATATGCGGACTTTAGGTCTAGGGCAAATACAGCAATGTTGTTTGACTTGGGTTACGTGCTAAGGGGACAACACATATGGCAGGAATGGGAAAACCCAAAACATAAAAGTGTTTGATGTCCCCACTGTGGAGGAGCTAATACAGAAAACTTAAAGCAACAGAGGTCAATATGGGAAGGCGACCAGGAAGTAGTGAAGAGGTCAGGTAGAGATGAATCAATTTGGGTTGTAACACACCCAAATTGCATGGAAGCAATGCTAGGATTCTCTCTGTATAGCTATCCTTACCTCAACTGGCAAAAACACTATGTCTTTCTTATTATTGCTTATTTCTACTCTTCAACAAAATTGGAGAAAAGGGCAGAAGAGGTTTTGCTTGGAAGTGAGGGGGGCCAGGGGCGAGGGGAGAGGCAGGGGTCATGGGGCAGGGGGGAGAAATGGCCCATGGCCTAATGTATGCACATATGAATAAATTAATAATAAATAAATAAATAAATAAATATGCCAGAAAATACATTTTAAACACTATTTACTCTGTAATCTTGCCTCCAGTATTTGTTTAGCCTGTGTCTACCAATATTTATGTCCTATCAGGGAAAGTGATAACTTACTTCTTTCCCAATTTATCATAACTCCTTATTTATTTTGGCTATCATTTTTCCTCTTGTTTGTTATATTTCTCCTTAACTTCAAATTGCTTAGTTCAGCATCTCACAAATGAAAGTCCTTGGTGGATTCCACAGTGTTGTTACTTTTTCTTATTGAAATGTTTATGGCGTTAGTTCCCTGAAGTTTTGAGGAGCTATAGATCCAAATTATAAAACTGCTGTGTAACACAGTACAGCCCAAAGAGAAAGAACAAAAAAGACACATAAGGACTAAGGATGGCTTATCAAATGACACTCAAGGTAAAATTAGGTGAAAGGAGAGTTTCTGGATCGAAATATCAGATTACCCCCTAAAGCTATAAACCTAGTGATGAAATAAAAGGAACTACCCCTTTATTAAATCACCCCATTAAGCAAATCACTTTGATGTTTGGGCATAGGCAGGTCTAAGGACAGATGTTTTTGATGTAGTTCCTTATACCCTCATCAGGTCACAAAGGATTAGAAACATTTAAACCCTTACTGAAGAAAGAATAATTATTTTTTAGGAATTTGACACCTAATAATTTGCATCCTGAAGTGTGGATAGGAGTGAAAAGCACAACTATGAGTCCATTGAATAATTCACATATGTGTTCCCTGTACACTGTGGGATCCTTTGTGCATTTGGAAAACTCTAGGAACTGAAGTAGTTGAAAAGGAGCAGAGGGCTGACATTAAAGGCACTGCTTTATAGGCCTTTTGCAGAAGCAATGACACTCAGGAGAAATAGAAGACTAGTTTTGGTTTATTACTTGGTAATACTTTTTCCAGCCACTTTCACTTCATCCTTTTCTTGCTTCTTTACTCTCCTGTTCTCTCATTTCTCAATAAAGTCTTTTTTTGAGCATAAGTGAGTACCTTCAACCTCTGTGAAGGTATTTCTCAATAAAGTCTTTTTTTGAGCATAAGTGAGTACCTTCAACCTCTGTGACCTCATATTATAAATTAAACTCATTAAAGATATTTAGCAAAGTTTTCATCTTAAAAGGACTTTCTTTGTCCATAGTAAAAACACAAGCTTTGCAGCTGCACCTTGGCTGACAACGTGGCTGACTTTCAATGACTCTTCTTCCATTTCTACTTTTGGAAGAACAAACTACAGATTCTAGAAGACAGTCATTGCTCAGTCTGTCTGTGTTTACCTATGGATTATGTCTACAGTCCCTTGAGAAAGGTGATAAGTCCCACTTGTGGCAAATGGAGTGTCATGTATTGTCAGGGAGTGGCCTCTCTGGGCCCATAGATGGCTTGATTTTTGTGAATTGTGGTTTATTATTCTCTTCACCATTTTATCTCTGACTCTGTCTTCATATTAATTATTTTTGTGTTCATAGGGTTTTTAAAAGGTTGCTGAAAATATAGACTCTCTCTTCATAGTCTTTGTTACTCTAGTTTATGCATGGAAGTCAATGCTTAACCTGCTTGCCAGTGGTTCCAAACAGTTTGCAATGTGTTAAGAGAGCCCATCACCAGAAGCTTGGCTTCATAACCTGTCTACCACTTTCCCATCAACTCTCTCATCCTCAATCTTCTCATTTGTAAATTAGAGATAGTGGTGATAATAGACACATGTCAGAAAATTGCTTAAAGGATGACATGAATTGATGTATTTAAAGCAGCTAGGACAGTGTTCAGTACATGGCATTTACAAATACTTTATCACTTCCAGTATTTCAAAGTTTTCCATCTCTCCCAGTAGTTGAGTTGAGCCTTATTATTTATTATTTCTGCATTTTAAAGTTAACAAGTTGGTGCTCCTAAACAATGTATGAGACTGTGCTACTCTTAACAGGGAAGAGTCACCCAGCATGTAATCAAGAAAACTCAACTATTGGTTCACTAAAGTTTGATTATGCATAGCTTCATTTTATTCCAAAAGAACTTAGGGCAGGTTATATATATATATGTGTATATATATATACACACACATTATATATATATATATATATATATATATAACTGTAAATACTTTTAAAAATCATAAAATTGGAGCAAGGAGAGACAAGAGTAGGAAGACTGATTAGCTTTCTTTTTTTATGGTGATACTGGAGGTTGAACTCAGGGCCTCATGCTAGTAGGCAGATGTTCTACCACTTGAGCCACTCTGCCAACCCTTTTTGTGTTGGTTACTTTTGTGATAGGGTCTTGATTTATGCCCAGGAGGGCTTAGTCTGTGATCTTCCTATTTGTGCTTTCCAGTGTAGCTAGGATGACACATGTGTACCATGACATCCAGCCATTGGTTGAGATAGAGTCTTGGGAACTTTTTGCTTGGGCTGGCCTCAAACCATGATTCTCTAGATCTCCCCCTTCCATGTAGGTAGGATTGTAGGCTTGAACCATGCCACCCATCTAGATTTTCCTTTAAGTTGCCCAGTATACACTGTACTTTTGTTTTTAGCCCAGGCTGACATTATTAATGCCTACATTCATTACAAAAGCAGTAGTCTACATTACATGCACAATAGCTCTCTTCTTAGCACAAAAAGTGAAAAATTACTTTATTATTGCTGTTTCTATAAAAAGAAAAATTTAGGTTTTAGAAAATGAAAGCACGTTTTTCCAGCTTAGTTTATAGATCAGTGATAATATCAACTTTCACATGCTGTTTTCTTTACCTGAAAATGACATAATGTATGTCATTTATTAGCTAAAACATAATTTTTTTAAATACCTGCTAGCCATTACTACCCTACCAAATACAACTATTTACATTCAATGTCCATAGAATGAACTTTAAATATGTGCCAGATATTGCATTTAGTTCCATTTCTGTGCTTCAGTTTTATCAAAGCATGCAACTGCTGGTGGTAAAGCACTTAAGGCTATAAAAGGAGACTAATGAGAAGTTGAGAAGTTTGGCCTAGCACTTACCCACAATCTTCTTTGGACACCCTTCCCCTGTCTTGTCAAACAACTGTCATGGGTAGAACACAACTGGATAAGAAACTCCCTCTCTGGATAGCTGCCTAGGAGGCAGATAGGTTGGCTTGTGTTCCCTAAGCAGCCAGAGAAATGCAGTGTTCTTGTGGGCTAATCCATTAAAATAAGAGAAACACAAAATAACAGTCAAGTCTAAATTTGTTAGAAAGCCATTTAATGTTCCAGCACTGTTACCTTCAGGGTTGTTTGTAGAAACATTTCATTTTCTGTGTCAAAGGGGACAGATTTGTAATGTTGCATACAAGTCACTGATAACTTTGAACTCTTTTGGATTGTCTTGTATGTGAATCTCTTTCAAGACTAAAAATTATCAAGGACCTTCAAAGTTGTATTGCCCTTTAAGACATTTTGAGGAAATTCTTGTGCATGAGTCTGTATATATGTAAAAATTTCCTTCCCTTATAGTTGACTCTTGTCTTAATCTCACTGAGAGTGATATGTTGTCAGGGAAAGTGAAGCATAAAATTTCATAGTCCATTCTCTTCTTCTATAGGGTAATTCATAAAGGACAGAAGTTTATTTGGCTCACAGTTCTGGAGGCTGTCTGAGAACGTGGCATATAATCTGGTGAGGGCTTTATTACTGCAACATAACATGATGGCAGATCAAGTAAGCATGTGCAAAACAGAAGAAAATGAGCCCAAACGCTGCCTTTTTGTTAGTAACCCTTTGTATGAATTCTGTGAAAACAGCATTAATCCATTCATGGAGCCTAAATATTGTTTAAAAGTCTTATCTGTTAATATTGTTACAATGGGAACTAAATTTTAACTTGAGTTTTAAAGGGGAGATTCAAACTCCTGGCTAGTGTAATTTTGGTTTTTCCTTTTTTTTTTTGGTGGGATTGGAATTTGAACTCAGGGCTTCATGCTCGCAAAACAGGTGTTCACAAAGCTGGTGCTCCACTGCTTGAGCTACAGCTCCAGTTCATTTTGCTGTCATTATTTTGAAGATGGGGTCTCATAAAATATTTGCCTGGGATAGCCTCCAACCATGATTCTTCTGATTTTAGCCTCCAAAGTAGCTAGGATTATAGGTATGAGCTACTAGTGCCTGGTCTAATTTTTAGTTTTGAATCTTAATTTTGAAGTGTCTGTATTTCTGTCTAATAGTTTTTCAACTCTCATATTCTTACTAGTCTATTCCCAAGGGTGAATGATACAGAAATTCCATTTGTCTTTTTTATTCAGCAAGTAGGTACTTACAGCTCTTAATTCTTTCCTTTGTCTTCAGGTTGTCTGATAGGTTGTACTTAAAAATAAAATGTTCCTACTTTACATATTGCTTATTCCCTTACAGGATATCTGTTATTACCAGAGCATTGTTCACTCATTGATTAGTACCTGGACGTAGGCTAGGAGCTGTGCAGAGTGAAGAGAACTACCACAGCCAAGAAAGATTCACATGGTAGTCGGACCTCCACTCTGTTATTAATTTGCTGTGAAAATTCTAAAATTATCTTTCTTTATATGTATGACTACCTTGTGCTAGTTCTACAGTATCTTGATTTCTGTAGTTTTGTAGCAAATTTTGAAATCAGAAATTATGAGTTGTCTCTGTTCTTTTCCAAGATTGTTTTTGCTGTATTGTATCCCATGAATAACCACACAAATCATATGACCATCTTACCAAGTTGTATAAAATAATGTCAGCATGTATTTTAGTAGTGATTGTATTGAATCTGTAGAATTATTTAGGGAATATTATTATCAAAACATCAAGTCTTTCAAGCCATGAACATGGGATATCTTTCCACTCACATTATTCTTCATTGACTTGATGATGTTTTGTAGTTTTCAGTAACTATTGCAGTTGTTTTGTTAGATTTATTCCTAAATATTTTGTTCTCTTTGGTACTGTGATCAATTGTATTGTTTTCTCAACTTCTCTGCTAGGGGATAGCAATGCAACTGATTTTTATATGTTGATCCTATATTCTGCAATCATGCTGAACTCATTTATTAACTGTAATAGGTAAGATGTGTGTGTGTGTGTGTGTGTGTGTGTGTGTGTGTGTGTGTGTGTTCCTGAATGTTTCCTAAACATTTCTTTAATGTTACACAAAAATAATGAACCCTGGAAATAGAGGTGTTTTTGGTTTTCCCCTTACAATCTGATACTTTTGAATAGAAGAGATGAGATGGACATTCTTTTTTGTTACTGATCATAGAGGACAAGTTTTCAGACTCTTATACAGGGTATGATGCAAGCATGTAAGCTCTGTATGTGTATGTGTGTTTGTAGATGTTCTTTACTCAAATACAAGAGGATTATTTTAGAGTTTATGAAACAGTGTGTCAATACTTATTGAGAAGATCATGTTGATTTAAACTCTTTTCACAGTTACTAAAGTTTATTTTCATATGTTGAACCAACTTTGCATTCCTAGGCTAAATCTCACTTGGAGTATAATTATTTCCAAACCACTGACCTAGAGAAGTGATTTCCAAGTGCAAGCTTCCGATCAATAATTCCATGTGATGTTAATATTTTCTCTATAAATAAAAGTCTGGGGAATGATGGGTTATATTCAAGCAGGTCTCTCAACAGCAGAATAACTTAGCAAATATATCATGCTCATATGTTTGTGACTCCCTAAGAGTAGGGTATAGTATGCTATGTATCAAAAACCTTTCTGGTAAGGACATTTTGTGAGATTAACTTTCTAACAAGCATACCTGAAGATATTTTGATCCCAAGAATTTGAATTAAGTTTCTGTAGCAGGTAAGGGTGGTTTAGAAAAAGCTTAGAAGTGATAGGGTCATCAATTTAAAACTACATACTGTTATATAGAAAATTTCATTCAATTTTCAACAAATATTTATAGTGTGTCTGTTATGTGCTAGGTCCTCTTCTATGCACTGGAAAACCAGCAGTGCAAAAAAAAATGACAAAAGTAATCTCTGTTCTTGTGGAGCTTACATTTTGGAAGGGAGGCAAATAATAAACATAAAAATAATGTAGATTATAAAGTATTTTAAAAGTATTATACATTATATAAAAAGGAAAACAAGCTTAAGAAGTTTTAGAAACTGGGTAAAAGGAAGGATAGCCCAATATAATATTTAATAGGACACTCAGCATAAGCCTTGTTGAGACAATGTCATGGTGAGGGAGAAAAGGGGAAGAGGAAGAAAGGGAGGGACAGAGAGAGAGAGAGAGAGAGAGAGAGAAAGAGAAAGATTGAGAGAGAATCTAATTTGTTCAAAGCTAGCGAATAGGTAAATGTGCCTGAAGCAGACTGTAGGATGGGGAGAATGGTAGAAGTGTTTGTGAGTTCATTCTTGGGTTAGTGCAATAATCCCTGGACTAATTTCCCTGCTTCTACTTTTGGTCCTAGATTGAGAGTTGACTGTGTGCATATGTGTATGTGTGGCAGGTATTGGAGTGAGGAGTAGGTAAAAGTAGTCAAGAGGCTATTTTAGCAATCCAGGCAAGAGAGGACAGGAACCCAAAATACACATTGGAGAAAAGACAGCCTCTTTAACAAATGTTTGTGGGAAAACTGAATTTCTACCTGCAGGACTTTGAAATTAGGTCCCAGTCTCTCATCTTGTACTAGTATCAGTTCAAAATGGATTAATAATCTTAGTGTAAGATCTGAAACAGTGAAATTAATCCAGGAAAAAATAAGGAACGCATTGAACCACATAGGCATAGAGATAACTTTATGAATGTAACTCCAATATCACACCAATTAAGACAAAGTGTTGACAAATGGAATTAATGAAACTAAAAAGCTCCTGCACAACAAATGAAACAGTAACCAGACTAAAGAGACAGCCTACAAAATAGGAGAAAATCTTTGCCAGCTATATATATGACAAGAGATTAATAACCAGAATATACAAGGAGCTCAAAAACTAACTTCTTAAAGAATCAACAACCCACTGAGTAAATAGGCAAATGAACTGAACATGTAATTCTTGAAAGAAGACATACATATTGCTGATAAACATATGAAGAAATGCTCAATATCCTTGAACATAAAGGAAAAGGAAATGGAAATCAAAACTACATTGAGATTCCACCTCACCCCAGTCAAAATGGCTGTCATCAGTAATACAAACAACAACAAATGCTGGTGAGGATGTGGGGAAATAGGAACACTTCTACACTGTTGGTGGGAATGTAAATTAGTGCAACCCCCATGGAAAGCAATATGGAGGCCTCTCAACAACCTAAAAATAGGACACCAGTGATACCACTCCTAGGTTTATATCCAAAAGAATGTACCCCAGAATATGATAGAGCCACTTGCACACTCATATTTATTGCAGCCCTATTTGGAAACAGCCCAGATGGCCCCTGACCAATGAATGGTTTAGTAAAATATATATACACACAATGGAGTTTTATTCAGCCATAAAGAAAAATGAAATTATGTTGTTTGCAGGTAAATGGATGGAACTAGAGAACTTCATGTTAAGCAAAGTAAGTCAGGCTCAGAAAATCAAAGGTCACATGCTTTCTCTCATATGCAGAAACTAGATCTATAAGTTAAATGTATATAAACATATGTGATCATACACACATACATATCTGGTGAGAGAGAGAACAAAATTATATTAATGAGTTCATCTGAGGGGGATATGGGAGGTGTAAGAGATAAAGAAAATGTTTGAGAATGAAAAATATTGAAACCTATCAATTTTTGATTATAATGCACTATACAGTAAGCTGTTAAATATTAGGGGAGCATGGTGATAAAGGTAAGTAATGGGGGGAGAGGGTTACTTTGATTAAAGCATGATATATATAAACCTGAGGTACCAAGGTGAAACCTCTGTGAACTATCAATACATACTTAATTTAAAAAAATAAAAAGCAGGAAGGAAAAATAAATCTTTTCCATGGATGGTTATCTCTGGGAGGGGGTTGGGCACAAGGAAAGGGGGAATGAGGGTGTATATGGCAGGTGTATTTTGTATCCATATATGAAAATAGAAAAATGAATCCTACTGAAATTGTTCTAAAGAGGGATAAGGGGAAAGAGGGAGAACAATGGAGGGAGCAAATCCAACTAAGATATATTTTAAACACATATGCAAATATCACAATATATCCCCCTATACAACTACTATGCACTTATAAAATCATAAAAAAGAGGACAGGAACTAGAAGCAGCAGTTGAGTTGGGGAGAAGTGCTCATATTTTGGGTATTTTGAGTGTGAGGTCAATAGGATTTCCTGAAAGCTTGGAGAAGAACTGTGAGAGAAGAAAGAATGACTCTAAAGTTTTCGTCTTCTGCAACTGTTAGGATAAACAGAGAATGGAAAAGATGTTGAAATTTGTGAAGGAGATGAAATAGTCTAATATTGGAGCATAGTATATTTTATATCTATTAAACATTTTATATACAATAACTCAGCACAGGAATTAAAACACAGAAGACCTGTTATTGGCTGGATAAAGTACATCATTCAATCTGTACCAATAGAGACACCAACCTGCTATTCCTCTACATTGTGCATATATAAAAAGACCAGGGAAAATCAGAATTGAATAGACAAATGCTAGTTATAATACGTATTATTTAATTTTTAAGTACATTCTTTAATTCTAAAAATTGATTGTTATTTATTTCTTTTTTGTTTTTGAAACAGGGTCTCACTATGTAGCTTAGGCTGGCCTCAAACATGAGATCCTCCTGCCTCAACCTCCTGAGTGCTGGAATTACAGGTGTAGGCCACCACTCTTTGCTTAACCAATTCTTAGAACACTTTTTACTCCTACTGGAGACAACAAAACATAAAAAAAAACCCAAAAGCCCAAACCCTTCCATTGGTTGAGTGAGTGAGTAATCTGCTTTCAGAATGCATGTTCATTGCTGGCACATAACTGTGAATCAATTAAGAAGACTGCTTTCTGCCAGCAAAAGAGGAGATGGGGCAGCTGGGAGACCACTAGTGACTGAAGAGAGGAAATGGTACGTTAGGTGTTAGGCTATTAAGAAAGGTGCAGCACCCTTGCCATCATTCTAGGCAGATCTCAAGCTACATTTCTCAGCTTCCCTTGCAGTGAGATGTGACTGAAATCCAGGCAATGGAATGGGAAGGGAGGTAGCTTGTGTCTCTCCCAAGTCTGGTCCAGGAAACTTTTACACTTGTTGTTTCCTCTTTTGATTTGTGAGGACTGGCATGGCCATACTGTAAGTGATATGTTGAAGATTCTGGAGGCAATGCTGGAAGAAGCCTGGGTTTCTGAATTTCTGCTCAGAGGGGATCATCTATTTATTAGTTGGTGTCTCCTATCTGGGGTCTTCCATGAATGAGAAGTAAGTTTTACTGTATTTGAGCTTTCATATATTTATTTATATTTTTTGTAGTTTATGTCTTGTAGCAGCATCTCCTGGGTCACTGGGACTACAGACATGAGCCACCATGGCTGGTACTATCTTAGACTACCATGTCCAGTTACCTCTGATCCTTACCTGGCATAAGGCATATGTGAGCCATTATGAGCACAATGTAAGGAGGTTTGAGCTTTCCTAGAATTATTTAATTTGTGGCACAGAAATAGGAGAGGCAAAATATTTTCTACAGGCAAAACATTTCCTATAATGTAAAGGTTGGGAGCATGATACTTTTTTCTAGAAAGTCTATAAGTTATAGACTTTAACATATCCAGGAAAGGAGGAGGAATAGTTAAGGAATAAAAGAATGAATAAAGTGTAGTGAAAATCTGTACTTGAGGCTAAGCTATGTCTAGTGCTAGAGCTCAGAAATTTGCTGGACATGTCTACAGACTTTATGAAGTCTGTTTGAATAAAGAATTTAGTATCCTCCCTGGAGAATCATCATCTTAAAGGCAAGAGAGATTTAGGTGCAGCAAATTTATCCTTGAAACATAAGAGTTGAGATTCAGTTTTGAGTACAGTCACCTCAAATTTGATTCCTGTGGGGAAGAGAAATTTGTTCTACACCTTTGGTTTGCTGGCTTTTCATTATAACAATAAAGTTTTTGTGAGGTACTTTGGATCTAGGTTAAGATGCTTTCCTGCTCCTGCAGTTTAGGCCAGTGGGTCAGTGATGTATGTGTTCAGTGGAGCAGACAGTCTGATGTTTACAAGTAGCCAATCTTCGGATCTCTTTTTGTTTTTAAATGACATCTTTCAATGAATTGAGACAACATTAGAAGTCCTAGATCTGTGCCAAGCTTTAGGGACATAGTGAAGAGCTGGAAGGATAGTCTCTTTCTTGAGAGCAGTTATAGTTTAGTGGTAGAAGGCAGACCTCAAAAATAAGTGCTACACAAATGATAAAATGACAAGAGTGTTTATAAGAGCATATGGCAGAGAATATCTAATCTAATAGGTGTTCCATTAAGGAACACCTCTTAGAGTGTGATTTAAATTGACGGGGAGGGGGGAGGAATCTGTCAAGATACTCAGGTAAATGACATGTAGTGAAACCATTGCAGGAACAAAGAGTGTTGCTAAGACACAAGGGGGTGAACATGAACCTACTATGTTTGAAGAGTAGAAAGAAGCTAGTGTGGTGGTTGCAAATACATCAAAGAAGAGAACCAAGTGAGGGGAGGTGGCAGTGGCTGGCATAGCCAAAGTGAGGGTTTTAATTTTGTCCTAAGAATAATGAGAAGTCATAAAACAGTTTTGCATAAGGAGCAAAATGATTAGAATTGCCTTACTAACAATTCCTGTTGGCTGTTTGTTGATGTGTGGGTTACAGTGTGGCCAGAATGAAAGAGGCAAGGCTATTACCATAAAATGTCTCCAGATAAAGAGACATTTGTGACTTTGAACTGGGAAGGTTGTTCTCCAAGTCTTTTCTGTTAACTCCTTGAGGTCCTGGAGATCCTTTCATGAGGTCTGGAAGGTAAAAATCATTTTCACAATAACACTGAGATATTATTTGCCCTAAAAATTGTTCTCGTATTTGCACTGATGGCACAAAACTTACAGTTTTGGAGATTAGCTTTAATCAAGACAATAAATTGGGCTTCTAGTCATTTAATTCTTTATCCCAACATATTCTCTGTGAAAACCTGCAAGCTTTCCTTAAAGATAATTCTTGATAAAGCAGAAACTCATTAATTTTGTTAAATCTCATCACTGAACACACATCTTTTTAATATTCTGGGTGCCAAAATGGGGAAACCTTTTGCTGAAGTAGCTCAAAGTTACTGCCAACCTCCTGAAGCAGATGGTAATTTTCTCTTTGTGATAGCAGAGGTCAGGTGCTTAATACAGCAGAGAGCTAAAGAAAGAACTGTCTGAGAGAGATGCTGTCAAATCCAGAGAAGCAAGGAGATAGAGAAATTGGGAGTATGCATCAATTTATCTATAGGCAACTGTAAATCACCCTTCAAAGACATTTAGCCTCCTACTTCTGCTTGTTATAAAGTTATAAATGGGCTGTTAAGGTGGCCCTGGGAAGGCATTGTCTGGTGGGTACTAAAAGTGATGTGCTAGAGCACAGTGGATAGGAGAATGGGTGTGTGCATCGCTTTCCAACTCAGAATCTGACAATGTCAAATTGCTAGCTTGAAATCACACATCCTACTCATATTTACACCATGGTAATTGTCAAACACCATGCATTAGGCCTTTTAAAAAATAATAGCTGTCAGCATTAAAATGTAAATATCTGGTATATAATATGTGCTCAATAAATATTTTTTGAACATGGAATATTAATGGAATAAAATATAGGTCAAAAGAAAGCTAAAATGTATTTTTAGTTGTCACTGGTAGAATTAGTTATCTGTCTTCGCATTAGGCATATTTTGAATATAGCACATAGCACTTATTATAGTTATTTATGCTTAAGTGACAAAATTAAGGCACTGAGACAAGCAATAAAGTCACTGAGCCCTTCATTTTCTACTTACTTTCATGAAAATATACTTAGAGAAGAAAATAAGCTTGTACTAATTTTTTCTATGTTATTTAAACCGTTGCCTATTGATATCCACTTAGGGAAAAACACAAAGGGGGCTGGAGAATATTGAGATAGCCTCCATTCAATCATGCCTTATAATACTTTGTACCTCCTCTACCTAATAATTGGAACAAAAATGTGTTCACTAATAATCAATTTTCAGTCATTCATGGATTAATGAGAGTTTGTGGAGTTGTTTGTTATCTCATCTTTGATTTTCATTATTCTCTTTTTGGCTTCCAACCATGGAATTCTCATGTTATTCGTTAGAATCCACATTACTGAATGACCTGGCAAATAATGGGCTCTGAAACACAAGCCTGTCTTTTACTATTTCTTAGCAGTTCTCCAAAAAGTGATGTTGCATCAGGAAGAGGTCAAAACAATTAACTTAATGAAATTTATTAATATTTATAGGTTTCAATGGTCCATTACCATTCTTAATGGATCTGTTAAACTTTATAAAGAATGGGTAAGAAACTATTTCAATAATGCAGTTCACTTAAGAACCTCTAAGAATCTTATATTTTGTCCACTTCTCTGAAGGATCACATTTTGACTATTCAATAATAACTCCTCTTTCCCCCTAAAGTCTTTAGATCTTACAATACTAAAACGTATTTTCATAGCAGGTACTTTGTCATGATGAGTGAATTTGAATGTGTTTCTTAGAAGACGAACAGTGGAAATAAACAGAGTGTTGGGCTTCAGTTGTAGCCAAGCCTTCCAAAAGAAATAAAGTGACTTGTTAATCCTTAGAGTACTGGAATTTGCTGGATTGTTAGCCAAATGAATATTTGGGAGATTGCCTGGGGTCTCTTGTGTGTGAACTCAAAATCTTGACTCTTTACTCTGAGGTAAGAGCAGAAGGAAGACGAAGGTAGGAACACTGATCCCAACTAAGAAGGAGTTAAAGACTGGAGAGACATAGTTCCTATTCACGAGTATGTGTGTGTGTGTGTGTGTTGAGAAATGGGCATGAAGTAAAGATGAGGTCAGCTGACTGTTAGTGAGTGTCTTTTTTTTTTTAAATTTTATTATTCATATGTGCATACAAGGGTGAGTGTCTTTTTTGGCACTCAGAACTAAGCAGCCAGTCTCTGTGAGACTGTTCCTGATCATTTCTGAGACTGTCTTAATGAAAGTCAATTTGGACATCTCTAGCCTGAGTAAATTTCATGCAGTTTGATTTGGAAGATGTTTTTGTTGTTGATGGTAATGTCAGTTTTCTAGTTTAAAGATTCAACTAGGTTTTATTTCAACCTAGTTGGTCTTTTTGTCTCATCATTAAGTGTGTGTGAGTGCATGTATGTGGGTGTTTGTATTTTTCAGCAGTCTCTCGGGGATATTAGAAAACACCTAGCCACACACTAAAAAGCAAACAACATCACCTATCCATTACATTTACAATGCAGCAATCCAAGAAGGTACTGAAAATACTATTTAAGGCACAGAAGAGAAATCTAGTTCCTTAAACCCATTATTGATTGACTTTAATCAAATCACGAATCTCCCAATATCATGAAGTCTTCCAAGCTCTCATGTCCATAGTACCACTTTTCAGGCTGCACTAGAATTAGGAGGAAAGCCCCCTCTGCACTGGTTTACATAAAAAAAATAGAAAGAAGGAGTCCCAGAAACTGTAGGTGCAATTTTTAAGGAACCCACCAATACTTTATGGTCACAGAAAATCTTTTTCTTGTTCTGTCTAGGTCAACCATTGGAACAGTTTCAGACCACATGAATTCCCAGGACTTTCTCTGTGTTCTACTCCATCCATTTGTACCTATTTGCCTGTTGGATCAGCCCCTCATTGTCAGCTTGGCTCCAGGCTAGGGTTCTGCTATCCATACGTGGTTTCTCCAACTATGGCTCTGCATACCTTTTAAGACCAATGGTTTGGATCCTTCCTTTCCTTTCTGGAGTTTGGCTCCTTTTGAAATTCCTAACCTAGTTTTAAGGCTTCAGGCCCTTGTCCCCAGACTTTTTGATATCTGGCCAGTGCTCTGGCTGACCCCACTCATGCAGTCATATATTTAAAAGTATAAAACTGAGTAAGATTAAAAGTAGCTTTGGTACATATGTTTTTTGAAGCTTTAGCAAGGATATATTTTAATATAATAGGATAAAGTAGGAAGAAATTTAAAGAGAAGGGGGAAAAGATACCTCTTGCTAGAAGTGCAGAGACAAGCTTGGTTACATATGTTTTTATCTTCAAATGAAAACCAATTTTCTGATGTATGTTTTTCTAAACCTACATTTCTCTGGTGAAATGTCCTATTTTCTTATCAGCAAAATGTTATATGAAAGCTAATTGAGAAGAAAACACAGGATTTTTTCTGCATTTTGAGCAACTGTAAGGAATTTACTTGTTTGCAATTATTTGTGATTAAATGATTAAATGCAAAGGCATTTTAAAGAGTGTAAGTGTTCTACACATGTTTGGGACTATTATTTTTAAGCAAAGCTGAAAGTCTCAAGGTAAACCAATGTCTTGACTATTTTCTAAATTTATTGTTGATTCAGATTTCTACAGGAAGTAGCTATTTCCTTTTACAAAGTTTCATGTATTAATGGCTCAATTTAGGGAAATAATTTTATATGTGTGCTACAAATAATAGTATTAAGAAAAATCATTTGAATGAAAGTTACTTCCAAATATGCTTATGTCATTTTTCAATTTTGCCAATTTAGTGAAAATATTTGATAATACTGAGGATTTGGATGATGAATCCTCTTCCCTACACTTCATATAAAAACAATTTCCTCTCAACTAGTAATATCCATTGATGAGAATGCAAGGTTAGATAGTCATCTACACCAGTTACATGGCAATTATCTTGGAGAATGGCGTGTTAATTTACTTAGCAAAAAGAACTTGAAATTTTCTACATTTTTAAAAAGAGGAAAGTTAGGTAAATGTGTACATGTGAGTTTGTGTGTGATTCATGTTATTCCATAGGGACAAATTTGAACGTTCTTTAAACCTGGGTCATTTGAGCTCAGTAGTCATCTTGAAACCCATATGATATTCTGACTTGTGTAGGATGTAGGAATCATGTCATTGATGTCATTCAATTTATCATACAAATGGGAATGTAGTCAATACATAGTTTTAGTTCTTAATAGTGTACTCTTAAATGAAAATAGCTGTCACTATTAAAGGAGACTAAGGGAGGAGGAAAAGAAGAAAATGCTAGAGAGTGAAAAGTACTGAAATACATCACATCTGTGTAGGAACAAGACATAGTGAAATACACTGAAACTGTTGAACAATAACAAGGTAGGAGAAAAAGCACAAGGAAAATAAAAAATATATTTACAGGTAAAATATCAAGGTAAAATCCCAGTGAACAATGAGCAGACACAAAAACAATGAAGGGCAGGAATAGAAAACAGGTCCTGTTAAGGGGAGAGTAATAGTGGGAGAGGGAGGGTAAATGAAGAGAGCAAAGGAGGGCGAATATACATCTATGGATACGGAACATTGAACTTGTTAAAGTCATTTTAAGAAGGTACATGAGAGAAGAAGGATAATAATGGAGAGGCTCAACCAAACCTGGGTACAAAATATATATGAAATGTCACAACAAAACCCCCTAGGTATTTACCAATCAAATGTTTTTAAAAAGGAAATAATTGCCACTGGAAAAAATTGCTTGCAACTATGCATTTTCTAAACATAAGTAGACAAGCATGCTGAAATCAAAGTTACATCAGAAAAACTGACCCAAAACAGTTTCCTGTAGGGAATTTCATGAATACTCAGAAGTCATGGAACTCTAGCTTTGGCTGAAGACTTTGTAAATAAATCTTGTACAGCATAGTGAACTGGAGGTTGGAGGCTATTTAGTATAAATAAGCAAAACCAGAGCTTGTGCTTGACATACTATATTACAGAAGACTGTCCCCCAAGATTTTCAAGAATTGGAATTCATAATAAAGCCAAATGTATCCTGGAAGTCTAATGAGCAGATGAAAATGACCATCAATTATATGACATTTTTAAACAAGCACATTGAACCATGAGCTACTGACTATTTGAAATATCTTTGTGATACTAGTCTGGGGTTATGCTTGCAATTTTAATTGCTAAATTTGGGATACCATTGAACTTTATTAAGGGAAAAAGATAATTGTAAACTATGTGACAAGCACAACATAAATTTTTTTTTCAGTTATATTGCTCAGTTTCTTGTAACAAACAACAAGATTTGCATTCTGTTCTCAATTTAGAGATGAAGACCTAGATTCAAGCTGCAGGAATAAAACTTGTGGGGAGTTCTCAAATATCACTCATTCCTTTATTTGTTTATTTATCTTAAAGAAGCAAGTAAACATAAGTTTCATTCATTGAGAGAGATATGTTTATCTATTGCAGATCAAAGAGGAAATGGTGTGATTCCCACAACTGTGGAAACTCCAGGGATGACTAAATAATGAGTCACTGAACCATGAGCTCAGTTTCAAGAGTGGGATGATGGAGCAAGAGTTTATAGGCTGGAACAGGAGATCAAAGAAAGGGCGGAACTTAGACATATGCATTTGGAAGAGGGTACTGTACATAAACATATATATTTCACAGCTTCAGTTTAAATCTCAAGGTCATTAGGGATACCATTTTCCTTCAATTTTCTGCATTCTTTCTCTTTTCCTTGATTCCAATAATTACCCCACAGTCAGGAGCCAACCCACTCACTGGCTATCAAACACACACACACACACACACACACACACACACACACACACACACACACATCTCAAGAGATATAAAATAATTTTAGGAACCAGAGGAAATACTATAAACCTCTCACCCTTTAGGGTCTTGACCCTCAGATTCCTGTGGAGGAGAACCCTGGAGGCTCCTTAAATTCAGTTCAGTTCAATTCAATTAGGAAGCATTGTCTTTCACAGAGGACCATCTGCTATTCTTCTCTCTAATTGTGCTTCTCGCCTTTCTTCAAGGTCAACTTGGAAAACTTGACCCATTGAATCCACCTTTAGAAAACCTCTTCCCCATTAAAAAAAAAGGAAGACCAAGATGAGATAAGCTATATTTCAGTTTCTTTTAAGGATGACTTACATGAAGCTCTGACTCTCTTCCTTTCAAAACCCAATCTGAGCAATCCATCAGCAACCCATGACCCAGCAAAAAAAAAGATGACTGAGCTGGGCTGGCAAAGTGCGTTGTGAAGATAAGGGTGATTTTATCACCTTTGATGTACCTCATAAGAGTCCATCTGGTTCAGTATTTTATTATCAATAAAAAATCAAAAGAATATAGCATTAAGTCTAAAATTCAGGGTCATCCCGGGCTCTCTTAGTAACACTCAGTCATAGGAATTTGGAATTGGAATTCAATTCTCCATTGAATGCAAGGCCCTTGCATTCAACTGCCTTAGAAAGGCAAAATAATAAGAATAGTGCTTATGAAGCATGCCAAGTAAAATATTAGATTTAATTTATTGTACATGTTTTCTCTTATATATTTTATATTCTCTCAAATTCTTACAGTAATCATCATTGCTGGATTGTTATGCTCGATTTATAGTTTAGAAGTCTGACATTCATAAGCTTTAGGAAGACTTTGAAGAGCAGAGGAAATAGATGTAAAAAAATTACTCTGTACCATAGAAAAATTTTGCAGGCTACAAAAAGTAGATTGAGAAAGTCATAGCTAGATATGAGGCAACTTGAGAGAAAGAGGGTTTTCTTAAAAGAATTTCTAGTGTTTTAGGGATAACACTTCAATCTAAACTAGTGTTTAGAATTTTGCTTTGTGTTTGATAAAAAAAGGGGTTACTATAAGCTTGGAGAAGCTATGTGGGTGAAGTAATAGACACAGTAGCAAAGTGACTTCAAAGATAGAGGTGTTTGAGTTCAGAGATAGACAGGGAAATGAGCAGACGAGAGGCTGTCTCTTTTACTAATGAGTCCTGTGGACTTAGTTTGAACCTAATGGAGATAGGGAATGCAAGAAGTATCTGAGGGATCTGCCTTTGCTGGTACAGAGCTATCTATCAAGTGGCCTAGGAACAACAAGATACAATAGCACTCTGGGCCAGAAGCCGGTGTTAAGCATCACTCCCAAGAGCCTTTGCTAACCAGGACCTCAACAACAAGTGGCAGGCAAGTGAGGAGTGCTTGCCAACTTTGTTCTACCCATGTGGAGACCACAGAAATAGATGGATGAGACTCTGCTATTGCACAGGGAGGGCCTGAGATTTGTGCTATTGCTGTTATTGTAAGGACAGGATAGTAAGGTAAGGCTTGGGGAAAATGGGAATTGCAATAAAAAAGTAGTTCTTAAACTGAGGGTACCTAATAGAGGGAAGTTTTTCTAAAAGAGCCATGCCTATGTCCTACTTCCAGAGTTCTGATTTAGAAAGCCTAAGGGGACGTTTGGTGGCAGGGTGATGAAAAGGCTCATGAGTAATTCTCATGCTTATGCTTGGTTGAAAGCCAGTGCCTTAAATTTATCAGCTTGTGTCAGAGGTGGAAATAGCTATTAAAAACAAAATTGAAGTTTTGGAAATTATTTCCCTTTTTGACTCCTCATCCCTTTCTCCCACCTTCCCACATTCTCATGAAAATAACTTCCTTTCCCTAGTATTGGTTTTGTTAATTCCTCACTGAAGGCTTCTCTGATGGGGAATTACTGCAAGATTCAGCCAGCCTTAACCCCCTGGATTCTTCAGACTTGGACTCAGATGAAAAGAAAAGTGAAGAATGTAAACATCCTTTTTTCTTCCTTAAAAGAAAATGGCTGCAATCTTATTTCATTTGATCAGATCTGGTCAGTGTTAAACAACTGAGTGAATATTTTGCTTGAAACATCCTCTCTCTTCCACTACTATTTCTACAGGTTGTTCCACTGTTATTTTTTCTTAAGAGTTATTAATGGAATTTAGACATCAAAGCACTTTCAGCTCCATTTCCCAAGACCTGTTCCATATATGACAAATACAACCCTGTAGAGTTGTAAGCCACACAGAGATCCTTCACCATCCATACCTTCATAAAATCCCATGTGAACCAAGGGAGTAGGTCTTCATTATGTAGAAGCTACAGTATTAAAAATAAACTGGGTTAGTGACCTAATTCTAGTTCAAGGACTCCTTTATTCCTCAATGTTATTTGAGATTTTCAAGTTTTTGTCTTCTGGAAATAAAGCTAAACTACAATAACAGCAGCAATTTTTTTAGAGTAAAAATTTCAAATGCTTGTTTTAGTAATTGAGCAAACAGAGGTCAAAATAACATCAGGAATTAAGCATATCTCTCCATTACTCTCCAGAAATTAAAGAAGAGAGAATAGATGAGTTTCCAGTTTGAAAGTCAAGTTCAACAGTCTTTTTATATTATGACTTAGTGGAAGGGCCCTGAGCTTGTAAAGAGAGGCGATGCTTTCAGTACTGGGGGAAAAGCAGTCTTCAGTTCTGGGAATGTGGTAACCTGGTGGCCAGTTGAATACCCTTAGGAGGACTGACCCTGTCAACAGCTGGGAAACACAGCATAGCTGCTCTACTTAGGGAAGAGACACATTCTCATCAGATATGGTCCAACTATGAGGGTGTGTTTGTATCATGAGAAAAAAGAAATGCTGTTTGTTTCAACTGAGAACTGTAGAATGTCTCAATCTCATTTTTTTAATGCTCCATCTTCTCTTTTTTATTAGCCTGTGAGAAAGTTTTAACTTAAAGACAATTGTGCAAATCAGAAATGCATAATAATCATGTGACCATTTAACATTGATATTTGCCATTTATCTCTTTAAAATTTTATGGGAATATATTACAATTGAAATTTAATGTTTGCCACACATAAGATAAAAGAGAACTAAACTCCTTTTCAATTTTTAAGAGGATTTTGCTATATAGCCAGGGTGGCTTGGAACTCACAATCATCTTGCTTCAGCCTCCCAAGAGCTGGGATTTCAGGTGTGCACTACCAGGACTTTAAGCTCTTCATTACACTTGTTATACTTCAACATAGTCAGTTAGTTTGGGTCTATTATTTATAAGGTGAAAAGAAATTTTATTTCTCAAAATCTTTTGTTCTTTACTGGTTGAATTTATATAACTGATTTACCCTCCCCAAATCTTAGGGTTTTTTTTCAATATTTATGGAAAGTTAGTACCTCCATAACATTATTATATAATGGGTTTGAGATTTTAAAAAATCTTACAATTTTCTCTAACACATTCTTTGGGACTATTTCATTATAAAATCGAAACTGTGTGTTGTTACATTAATATTTCCATTTCAAAGGACTCATTTTACAGGAGTTACAAGGTTCAATTTGTCAGGGCTATTCATATATTTTTGTATTACCCACAATATATAGTGGAGTAAATGAACAGGACCTTTACTAAAAGTGGAAAAAAGAATGAATGCTTATTAACTAAAAATGAAACTTTTACTCACATTTTTCAGTGAAGAGACCATGTGGTTTGACACATAAAGTTGCATATAAACAACACCAGGGGAGTTTGGGGGATCAATTTTAATGCCTTGCTTCTTCTTCCAGCTGCCTCTTAGTAATACCTCAAGATCTAATACATTTTTCCATTTAGACAATTACCATGTTCTCAATTATATAAACATTTGAATTGTTTCTCTTTTTATTGATTTATAGATTCTATTGATCTACGTAAAACAAGTCCTTGAGGTTTTCTAACCCACCTTTCTTCTGTCCCTAAATTCTTCCATGTGATCATGCTGATCCCAGCAGTTATTGGAGTGAACAGAGAAACACAAAATTACTTGAGTGTTCATTTCTGTAGAAGGAAATGAACAGAATACCACCAGCATCCCATAAAGACCCAAACTGCATGTAAACATACTCCATTCAAATGAAAAGAGACAAAGGTCAATATATAGAGAGCTCAAAGACTCAGATTAAATGGCCATACAGGACATGTTTCATGGGTCATTGGAATGAAGTTATATCACTAAAACTAAACTTTTATTCTATAACTTTTTAATATGTGTGTTTTACAGGAATACTGTCCTGGAAAATAAGGAAATGAGAGGAATTATCTTTAGTTTTAAAAATTATTATTCATTAACTGATTTAAACTTTAACTCAAGAGTTTTTAACAACTACCTAATTTTCACATCTAAATCTCACACAAATAGGCACTGGAGGAAAAGCAGAACATATTTTCTAATTTCAGAGACTGGAGGAGAGGAGTAATTAAGCAGATATTTGCTTGGAGAAATATTTGTTATAATGTTTCCAATGTTCTTTTACAGCTATTTTACAAGAAATCCAAGATTCATCTGTTTCTGGCAACTTGAGTGAAGGTAAGGGCTGTGGCTGATTTTTAGTCTGGCTTATATGTAAAAGAAGGGCACAAATGAGGTTGAAAAGCCAGTCCGAGACAGCCCTTGAGATACAGCTTTAGTTTCTGTCTCATTTGAAGCATATTAAAAAATCATGATGTATAGAACATTGTAGTTTGGAGATGGATAGAAAGAGAAATAAGACATGGCTTTTGCTTCAAAAATAGATTGTAATTCAGTGAGTGTGGCACAACTTGTGTAATAGACAAGTCATATTTAGGGAGTAAACCAAGCAAAGGTTGTGGGGAACATGCTAGAGGTGAGCCCTGTTGGAAATGTTATACCCTCATCACTCTGATAATTGAAGTGCTACTGTTGGGAATCTTTAATCCCTGACCTTGCAGAGTGATCAGTGTCACACGTCCTAGTTTGTGTGTGTGTGTTTTGGATAGGGGTAGCACTTGAACACAAATCCTACCTGTATTGGAAATCTGGTTGCACTCTTTATTCCACCCAAATATCTAGTTTTTTCATGATATCTATACTCTCAGTGATTCTTAAGCCTTTGAACAATATATATTCTTTAGAAAATGTGAATAAACCATATGTTCCTTCCTACACTGTGGGGGAGAGGAGCACATGAACATTTCGGGGACTTCTTTCCAATGATTCTGGGAAAATCATCAACTTCTCTGTTTTTCAGTTTCTCAACCTATAAAATGTAAATAACCTTCTACCACAAGATTTGGAGAATAAACTGAGATAATTAAATAAAATATCTAACACAGATTCTAGGGCAAATATAGGGAAAGTGGCAACCATGATCTTATTCTTTCTTTCTTTTTCACTATGACACTGTGTTCTTTCTTTTACTGTGATAGATCCCATCACAGAAGCAAGACTGGGGGACAAAATAAAGGACTGTTCACAAAGGAAGGTGACAGAGGGAAGTGACAAAAGGAGACAAAGGGATAAATGAGTTTCATGCCCAGGCATAAAATATAGTAGAATAAGGAAGTCTGGGGACTTCAAAGAAGTTATCCATGGGGATATATAGGAGAATCTGACTCTTCTCTGACAGTGGATAATTTATTGATTTAATATAATAATAATGCTAATTGTGCCCATAGCACTTTCACACTTATGATACTAGTAGTATCATCTGAATCTGGGAAGTTTTTGTTTAGTTACTACACCTACTTCCTCTGTACATTATTATAATTGTTATTCTTTGTAGCTAAAAACATGGAGAATTAAAGATTAAGTAATTTATACAACATAAAGTGTCTTTGTCACCTTTGGGATATTACCTAATATTTTTGAAACTGAGATTTTCTTTCCATAAAATGGGATGATGGTTATAATATGTACTACATAGGATTGTTGTAGGGAATAAGTGAGTTTAAAACTCTGAGCAGTTCCTGACATACCTTAGACAGTCTATACACTTCAGATCTCACTATTTATTACAACCAAGCAAGGTGGATGCTAGAAGGAAGGAAAAGGATATGATGAAAGTCAATTCTCATGCAAAGATTTACCATACAAAAGTGCATCTTTTAGGAATTAAATCAGTGTTTTCAATATTTTGGTCCTTATTTCCTAGGTTTCCAGTGGCTACTCCATTTGTTGAACCAATGGCATTTATTGTTTTAGAGTGAGGATAGGTATATAGAACAAGGAGGTCTTTTGTTCTTTGAATCCTCAGGCTCACATTTTTAAATCAATTGCAGGTTTAATCATGAAGCCACATTTTGTTTAAACAAAAAGTGTATTTTATAAATTCTGAAATCTTCCCTTTGCTTTCAAAAGGCTGGTCTTGCTTTACAAAAGTATTAGAGTATAGTATTCACAAACATCCATGGCTTAAGAAAAAAAACACTAGGAACAGCAAAATTTAGAAGGTAGAGTAGGAAAAGAGAGAACTATAGATAGGAATGCCATGACTCACCTACTTGGTTATTCGTGCCCTTGGGAAAGGGATTGAGGAATGTTGTGAGCTCCTTAGTAAAGTCAGGCATGTGGACCAGCATGGCACTAGAAAGTCTCTAGGCAGAAGAGCCATGTCTGAAGACTGCTTCAAAGAATTTTACATACTGTGGCATGGTGAAGAAAACTGACTGATAGTCCTTGAGTCTCCCACCAGGGTCTCATTCTTGCTGTCTGGAGGTCATTTCAATTTCCACTGTAGCACAGGAAGGTGAATCTAAAACAAAGCTTGGCTCTATCAGCAAGTTGAGGAGCCAGAAATCAGTTTTAGGGGAAACCAGGACTACTAGAATTGTAGAGCAGACTACTGAGAAGGAAGTGTTCCAGTTAGCCAAGGAGTTCCATTGCATCTTTGGTTCACTGTCCACATCCAAGTATACTGCTGGACAAAAGAGTCTCAGAATGTAAGAAAAATGACCTTTTCTGTCACAGTATTTGTTACCCTCTTATGCCATCTTAGGTGACTTGTTTAAAGGGCCCTTCCTTCTTCTTCCAGATTCCTGTACAACTCCATTGCTCACCAACATGCATGCCCTAACCCATCCCCAAAGCCTTTTAGCTAATCAGGAAAGATTGTGAACCTTTGATCTGGACAAATGCCAGGTGAGGGGCAGGTACAACTGCATCAGGGATATAAGGAGGAGCCACTGTCAGCCATTTTGTGCCTGTGTGCTTGCTTAGCAGGAGTGAGTACATGCTTGAACCCTCTTGATCAAGAGAAAATTGACTTGTCAAGATTTTCTGTCTCTCATGTGTCTGTTTTTGACACCAGAGGGTTATCAATTCCAACAAGAGGAAAGGACAATTATGAAAGAACTCTGAGTTGAAAATGTCCTGGAGCTTACAAAGTTCTGGGAATTATTTGAAATCCTCAAAACCAAAATTAAAAGATCATGATGAATATATGGTACATTTTTAGAGACTTCCCCTTTAAAGTTGGGCTAAATGACCACTAAGTACAATTGGATCACCCTAAAAAATCTGGAAAAATGTAGCATCACAGAGCTCAAAGCCACAAAAAACATCCAATCAAAGATTACTGCTAAGTGAGGAAACAGGAAATGTGATCCATAACTTGGAGAAAAGTCAGTCAATAGAATAGACTAAAAAGAAAATAGATGTCAAAATTAATTAAGATACATGAGATTTAAAATAGTAAAAGACAAATATATACATAAATATGCATGTGTATATACACATGAACATAGATACATGAATACAGGTAAAATAAAGCATAAAGTGATGACATAAATGGAAAACATAAACAGACTCAAATGGAACTTTATAAAATAAAATATCCCAAATAAAAGCTGTGGATGACATAATCAGCAGGCATAGATACCACAGAAGACAGTATCACTGAATATGAAGACATATGATAGGAAATATCCAAAATGAAGCACAGAAAATAAAAGGCTGAAAATTTTTTCTTCAGTAACCTATGAGACAAGTAAAATTATTTAACATATGTGCAATTAGAATTTCATAAGGCAAAGAGGAGCATGATATTCCAAGAAGTAATTGCAAAATTGTCCAAATTTGATTTTTTAAAAAACTGTAAACCCACAAACACAAAAAGCAAAAAGAAATCCAAGTAAAATAAATGTAAATAAAACCTTGCTAACAGCTAAAACATTGTTTTGAAAGGTACTCTTAAAAATAACCAAAACTCCAAGACATATCAATTTCACAAAAGCAAGGATAAAAAGCACATCGAAATTAAGAGATTTAGCTGGGGATGTAATTCGGTGGTAGAGCGCTTGCCTTGCATGTGCAAAGCCTTAGGTCAATCACCAGCACTGAAAAAGCAATTTTAAAGGAAGTTATGTAAATCCAAGGAAAATGATTTAGTTCTCTAAAATGTTGGTAGAAAAAAAGGTATTAAAGTTCCATGTCTAACAAAATATCCTTAAAATAAAGTGAGGCAAAAATTGAAAAGCTTATTGTATTATGTATGTGGAAAATCAGAAGATCTTAAATCTCCAGATAACATTTAAAAATAAAAAAATTAGAGAATTTGCACAATCTGATTTCCAGATTTATAAACTTACACTATTCAAGGATGCATAGTATTGAAAAGTAGATATATAGATCAATGAAATGGAAATAACAGCCCAGAAATAAACCAATACTTACATAACTGATAGATTTTTCAACATAGGTATCAAAAATTCATGGCGGGGGTGGGGGAAGAGTGTTTTCATCAAATTGTGCTGGAATAATTATGTACCTGAATGAGAAAAACTGAATCCCAACCCTTTCATTATACCATACATTAAAAACTAAGCAATCAAAATATATAATTAAACATAGGAACGAAAGCCATAAAACTTTTAGAAGAAAACATGGGAGAAAATCTTGATGACTTCTAGCTAGCCTAGGCAAAGAATTATTAGATGAGAGATAATCATAAGACATAGATGAAAATGTAATGAATTGGCCTTTCAAAAGATGGTAAGAAGATGAAGCATGGGAGAAAATATTTGTAAAACATATCTGACGTAAGATGTGTTTTTGGGTGTTTATACATATGTGAGTATATTATAAAGAACTTTCACAACTCAATAAAAAAACTAAAAATAAAGGATTTGGGCATTTCATAAAAGAGGATATGCAAATGGCTAACCAGCTCAAACAAATTTTCAACATTATTTATATTATGAAAATATCAACAAAAACCAACATTAAAATACCCATTAAAATGACTTAAATTGATTTAGATTTTTGGTTTTGGCAGTGCTGGGGTTTGAATCATGAGCTTCACACTTGCTAGATAGGTGCTTTACCACTTGAGCTACACATCCAGCCTAAAATGACTTAAATTGAAAAGTTTGATAATTCCCAGTGCTAGAAAAACTGGAATTCTAATATATTACTGGTAGGAAGATATATTGTCACATCCACTTTGAATAACAGTTTGTCAATTCCTTAAAAAGTTAAGTATATGCTTAACATATTATTCACTATGTCTGAAAAACCATGTATTGTGGTTGTTTTTTGTTTGCTTGCATTGCAGGGCTGATGATCCAACCCAGGTCCTTGTGGATGCAGTTGACTACTGACCTACACCCTCAACCCTATAACATGAGTATTGTATGTGTTTGTGTGTGTGTGTGTGTGTGTGTGTGTGTGTGTGTGACAGGATCTTGCTATGAACCTTAGGTTGGCGTGCACTTGCAATTCTCTTGCCTCTGTCTCTTGAGTACTTTTATACTTATGTGTCACTGTACTGGGCTCTGTCATGTGAATTTTTGTAATATATATGCAATGTATATTGTGAAAATGTTAGCACAAAGTTATTTTATCAAAAAGAATCTACACAAGGTAAGTAAACATCTAGAAGTTATTTATTAACATTAGACAGCTGGAAAACTAAAACTTAAACTGCAATAAGATGTCATTGAAGAGGATCCAAGATGGCAACAAGGGTACAGAAGCAGACAGGGTAAGCTCCATGAATAAAAAACCTTTCTGAAATGCTGGAGCCACACTTGGTGGAAATAAAGCACCAAGGAGAATCAAAATTTTGACATCCTGAATCCCTAGCCTGTGGAAAGCTTCTCCATGCCACATTACACTGAGAAAACAGGTGGGCTGCCACCATTGCCAGACACCAGCTCCAAACCTTCTTGGGAGACATTTGGCAGAACAAACAGGAGAGCACCAAGCATCATATGGTATTCCCCCAGCTACCTCTGGGATAAACCAGCATAGCCCCCTGGGCAGACTGACATCCCCACAAAAAAAATCCCTGAACAATAAACAACGAACTGAATAGTAGCACAAAACTGAAGGGGCAGGAACTCTGAAAGTGCACTGGAGAAGGGGGTAAGGGCAAGGAGCTGATCTCTGCATGAACTTTTAGTAAACAAATGACTGGAATGGCAGGCGGGCTGACAGTGGGTGGTAATAAGCCACTGCCTGAAATAGGGCAGGTAGCAGTCCAAAAAGTTCATCTCCTGAGCTAGTAAGCAACACTCAAAGCCAAATGGCTCTGCAAAATTGAAAAACAGACACCAAACCATCACAACAGGCTGACAGAAGGGGGCCTGCTGACAGATCACTGACCTTGCCGCAGAGAAAGGGAGTGAGGCAAAGAAACAAGCCCCCAGTAAAAAAGCACAGCAAAAACCCAACTCCAGGCAGGACAGTTGGTGGGCTACAGAGCCGATTCCAGAACCTGAGGACAACATACAAACTTAAACTGCCACACCTCACTGAGGGAGGAGGTCAGCTGCCACTGAAAGACAGAAGAAAAAAAGAAAGTAAGAACACTACTGAACCATCTGACAAGACTACAACAGAGCTTTGTCTTAAATACCAACACCAGGACTGGATGCTGGAGGAGTAACAGTAGAACTTAAACTAAGACTGAAATTCTTTTGTTCCTGAACCTGGAGTTTTTTTGTTGTTGTTTTGTTTCTTGTTTGTTTGTTCATCTGTTCCCATTGATTTCTTTTTCTTCTTTTTTTTTGGTGTTGTTAGTTTTATTATTGTGAATTATTTAACACTAAATTATACCCAGTCTAGGGACATAAATAGCACACACACACTTAGCTAAAAACCCAATACAGCCACAAAACAAAATTAAAACAAGGGAAAGAAAACAGGTGACTGAAACCACAAACTAGCCTATCCAGAACATAGTTGCACAGTACCAAGTGGAGCAATGGGAAGAAGAAAAAAGGATGGAAACCATTTTCCCTTCCAAAATAATTTAATACAGGATTCAGAGGGAAAAGAAGAAAACAGATACCCAGTTCCAGACTGCAACAAAACAAAGATAAATGATGCCAAGGAACCCAATTATACCCACAAGAACAACCTCAAAGAAGAAATCCTGCAAGTAAGCACTGAGAATTTCATGGAGATGTTACTAGACATGGTTAACCAAAACGTACAAGAGGCATTCAAGAAATTTTAAGACACCAAAAAGAAAGAATTTGAGAAGACACAAAACAAATAAATGAACTCATAGAAGCCCTAAATAAAAACCAAAGTGAAACAGAGAACACTATAAATAGAGAGATAAATGAATTAAAGATGAAACTAGACAATATTAAAGAGGAAGTAACCCATGATATGGAAAACCTCCAAAAAAAGAATGAAACAGAATCACAAAATACAATGGAAGGCCACTCCAGCAGATGAGAACAAGTGGAAGACAGAATCTCAGAACTTGAAGATAAAATGGAAATTAAAGGAAAAACTGAACAGTTATTAGTCAAACAACTCAAGATTTGCGAAAGGAATATGCAAGAACTCACCAACTCCATCAAAACACAAAACCTGAGAATGATGAGGATTGAAGAAGGAGAAGAGGTGCAAGCAAAAGGAATGCAGAACACATTCAACAAAATAATAGCAGAAAATTTCCCAAATCTAGAGGAAACAATGCAAATTCAGGTATAGGAAACCTCCAGGACACCAAACAGACTTGACCAAAATAGAACTAACCCATGACATATTATCATTAAAACAACAAGCACAGAGAACAGAGAAAGAATATTGAAGGCTGTAAAAGAGAAAAAACAAATAACACACAAAGGTAAATCCATCAATATCACAGCAGATTTCTCAATGGAAACCTTAAAAACAAGAGGGCATGGAGTGAGGTACTCCGAGCACTGAATGAAAATAACATCAACCCTAGGATACTCTACCCAGCAAAACTAGCATTCAAAGTAGATGGAGCAATAAAAGTATTTCATAATAAGCAGAAACTAAAACAATATATGACCACCAAGCCACCACTACAAAAGATTCTTCAAGGAATTCTGCACACAGAAAGTGAAAGCAAGCAAAACCATGAGAGGACAGGCAGTACCAAACCACAGGAGAAGAAAAGACAAGAAAGTAGAGAGTAACATTGATTCAGCTGCACACAATAAAATCCTTAACAAAAACAACTAAATGACAGGAATCACCACATACCTATCAATATTAACACTGAATGTTAATGGACTGAACTCCCCATCAAAATTCACTGTTTGGCAAACTGCAAACTGGATTACAAAGGAAGATCCAACAGTCTGTTATTTACAGAAGACCCATCTCATTGACAGAAACAAGCACTGGCTGAGGGTGAAAGGCTGGAAGAAGTTTTACCAAGCCAATGGTCCCTGAAAACAGAAAACAGTAGCAATACTTATCTCAGATAAAGTAGACTTCAAACTTACATTGATCAAATGAGATAAAGAAAGACACTTTATACTAATAAAATGAGAAATACACCAAACGGAAATTTCAATTATCAACCTATATGCACCGAGTGTCAGAGCACCTAATTTCATCAAACATACTCTGCAGGACCTATAAGCATATATAGACTCCAACACAGTGGTAGTGGGAGACTTTAATACCCCCCCATCACCAAAAGATAGGTCATCCAAACAAAAAATCAATAAAGAAATCCTAGAATTAAATCATACCACAGATTAAATGGACCTAGCCAATGTCTATAGAATATTGCATCCAACTTCCGTACAATATACATTCTTCTCAGCAGCCCATGGAACTTTCTCCAAAATTCATCATATCTTAGGGCACACAGGAAGCCTCAGCAAATATAAGAAAATAGAAATAATCCCATGCATTCTGTCTGATCATAACGCATTAAAACTATAACTCAACAACAAAAACAACAGGAGAAAATACGTAAACAATTGGAAACTGAACAACACATTGCTCAATGATCAGTGGGTCATTGATGAAATAAAAAAGGAAATTAAAAGGTTCCTGGAAGTTTATGAAAATGAAAACATGACCTATCAGAACCTACGGGACACAGCAAAGGCATTCCTAAGAGGAAAGTTTATGGCCATGAATGCATTTATTAAAAGGACAGAGAGATCTCAAATCAATGACCTAATGCTACATCTCAAACTCCTAGGAAAACAAGAACAAGCAAATCCCAAAACAAGCAGAAGGAGAGAAATAATTTTAAAAAGTGCTGAAATTAATGAAATAGAAACAACAACAACAAAAAAACCATACAAAGAATCAAGGAAACAAAAAAGCTGGTTCTTTGAAAAAATAAACAAGATTAACAGACTCCTGGCAAATCTGACTAAAATGAGGAGAGAAAAAACCCGAATCAGTAAAATCAGAAATGCAAAAAGGGAGATAACAACAAACAACATAGAAATCCAGGGAATCATCAGAGACTACTTTGAGAACCTATGTTCCAATAAACTTGAAAATATTGAAGAAATGAACAACTTTCTAGATAATTATGATGAACCAAAATTGAATGGAGAGGATATTAATCACCTGAATAAATGTATAACATGAAATGAAATTGAAGCAGCATAAAGAGTCTCCCAAAAAAGAAAAATCCTGATGAAGTCTCTGCCTAATTCTACCAGACCTTTAAAGAACTAATACCAACTCTCTTTAAACTCTTCTATGAAATAGAAAAGGAAGGAACACAGCCTCACTCATTTTATGAAGCCAGTATTACACTCATCCCAAAACCAGGCAAAGACACTTCCAAAAGGAGAACTATACGCCAATCTCCTTAATGAACATCAATGCAAAATTTCTCAATAAAATAATGGCAAACTGAATTCAACAACACATCAGAAAGATCATTCACCATGACCAAGTCGGCTTCATCTCAGGGATGCAGGGGTGGTTCAATATAAGCAAACCTATAAAAGTAATACAGCACATTAATAGAAGCAAAGACCAAAACCACTTGATCATCTCAGTAGATGCAGAAAAAGCTTTTGACAAGATTCAACACCACTTCATGTTAAAAACTTAAAGAAAACTAGGAATAGAAAGAATGTTCCCCAAAACTGTAAAGACTCCATATGAAAAACCTATAGCCAACATCATACTTAACAGAGAAAACCTGAAACCATTTCCCCTAAAATAAGGAATGAGACAAGGGTGCCCACTATCCCCACTCCTATTCAACATAGTACTGGAATTCCTAGCCAGAGCAATTAGGCAAGAAGAAGAAATAAAAGGAATACAAATAGGTAAAAAAACTGTCAAAATATCCCTATTTGCAGATGATATAATCCTATAATTTAAAGACCCAAAAATCTCTACCCAAAAACTCCTAAACACCATAAATAACTACAGCAAGGTGGCAGGATACAAAATCAACTTACAAAAATCATTAGCTTTTCTATACACCAACAATGAACAAACTGAGAGGGAATATGTAGAAACTAATCCATTTACAATTGCCTTAAAAAAAATCAAATACCTAGGAATAAACTTAACAAAGGATGTGAATGATTTCTACAAGGAGAAGTACAAATGCATGAAGAAAGAGAACGAGGAAGACTACAGAAGGTGACCCGTGCTCATGGATTGATAGAATCAACACAGTAAAAATGGCTATACTACCAAAAGCAATCTACATGTTGAATGCAATTCCCATCAAAATCCCAATGACATTCATCACAGGGATTGAAAAATCTACCCTAAAGCTCATTTGGAAACACAAGAAACTGGGAATAGCCCAGGCAATACTCAGCAAAAAGAGCAATGCTGGAGGTATCATGATACCCGACTTCAAACTATATTGCAAAGCAATAGCAATAAAAACAGCATGGTACTGGCACAAAAACAGACATGAAGACCAGTGGAACAGAATTGAGGACCTGGATATGAACCCACACAGCTATGCCCACCTTAGTTTTGACCAAGGCACCAAAAACATATGATGGAGAAAAAACAGCCTCTTCAACAATGTTGTGGGGAAAAGTGGCTTTTTGCCTGCAAAAACTGAAACTAGATCCATGTTTATCACCCTGTACTAGTATCAACTCAAAATGGATCAAGGGCCTTAATATCAGACCCAAAACTCTGAAGTTAGTACAGGAAAGAGCAGGGAATGCTCTGGAATTAATAGGCATAGGCAAGGACATCCTCAATAGAACTCCAGCAGCTCAGCAACTAAGAGAAAGAGTGGACAAATGGGACAAATTAAAAAGCTTCTGCACAACAAAAGAAATGGTCTCCAAACTGAAGAGACCACCCACAGAGTGGGAGAAAATATTTGCTAGGTATACATCAAACGAAGGACTGATAACCAGAATATATAGGGAGCTCAAATGACTAAACTCCCCCAAAATCAATGAACCAATAAAGATATGGGTAAATGAACAAAACAGAACTTTTTCAAAAGAAGAAATTTGAATGGCTAAACAACATATGAAAAACTGCTCACCATGTCTGGCCATAAAGGAAATGCAAATCAAAACCACACTGATTCCACCTCACCCCTTTTAGAATAGCTATCATCAAAAATTCCACCAACAACAGGTGTTGGCAAGGATGTGGGGAAAAAGGAACCCTCATACACTGCTGGTAGGAATGCAAGCTAGTCCAACCACTCTGGAAAACAATATGGAAACTTCTTAAAAAACTAAACAGAGATCTTCCATATGATCCAGCAATCCCACTTCTAGGGATATACCCAAAGGAATGCGACACAGGTTACTTCAGAGGCATCTGCACACCTGTGTTTATTGCAGTGGTATTCACAATAGCCAAGTTATAAACAGCCGAGATGTCCCATTACTGATGAATGGATTAAGAAAATGTCATATTTTTATACAATATTTTACTCAGCCATGAAGAAGAATGCAATCTTATCATTTGCCAGTAAATGAGTGGAACTGGAGAACATCATCTTGAGCAAGGTTAGCCAGGCTCAAAAAACCAAAAATAGTTATGTTCTCCCTCATATGTGGACTTTAGATCTAGGGCAAATGCAGCAATGTTGTTGAACTTGGTGCTAAGAGAAGAGCACATATGGGAGGAATGGGGATGGGTAGGAAACCCAAAACTTAAAAATGTTTGATGTCCCCACTGCAGAGGAGCTAGTACAGCAACCTTAAAACAATAGAGGTCAATATGGGAAGGTGGCTTTGAAGTAGTGAAGAGGTCAGGTAGAGAGGAATCAATTCGCATTGTAATACATTTGTGCATGGAAGCAATGCTAGGAATCTCTCTATATAGCTATCCTTATCTCAACTAGCAAAAACACTATGTCTTTCTTATTATTGCTTATGTCTTCTCTTGAACAAAATTGGAGAAAAGGGCAGAACAGCCTCTGCCTGGAAGCAAGGGGGGTGGTGGGGAGATGAAGGGGGTAGAGGGGGACAGGGGGATGAAATGGCCCAAACAATATATGCACATATGAATAAATGAATAAAGATGAAAAAATATTTAATATTCAAATAAATATATGTGACTTATACAAAAAAAGATGTCAATATTTACCTACCAGAGTACCTAAAATAAAAAAATTGTGAAGCTCTCAAATTATAATATGATTTGAGACAAAGATTTGGGGAATGGAATCATATTTTGTTGAGGGCTGTGTAGAATGGCATAGTCACTCTAAAAAAGCATTTTTGCAATTTCTTATAAGGTTACACATGCAATTACCATAGGACACATTGATTTCATTCTTGGGCATTTATTTTGGAAAAGTGAAAACTTTATGTTCACACAAAAACCCCTACATGAATGGACATAACAGCTTTATTCATAATAAGGAAAACCCGGAAAGAGCCCAGTTTTTCTTCAACAGGTGAATGGCAGAATGAGCTGTGGTGCACACCTCCTCAGTAATGCTTTTCATCAATTTAAAAGGAAATGTACTATTAATACTTACAGCATCCTGGGTCAATTTCCAGGGAATTACACTGAGTGAAAAAGTCAAGCCCCACAGGTTATACACTATATGATTCCAAATTTAAAATTTTTGAAATTTAAAAATTTTAGAAAAAAAGAACAGAGTAGTGATTGGCAGGGGATAGTGACAATGAGGAGTGGGCAAAAGAGAAAGAATGTGCAAAATGAGGAGTACTTGTGATGAAATGGCTTAGTTTCTTCACTGTGCTGGTTAATATATGAACTACAAGTATGACAAAATAGTACTGAAATAAATCCACAAACATACATTCAAATTAGTACAAATGAAACTGGCAAATCTGAATTAAGATGGGTGTATTGTATCAATATCAAAATTTTGGTTATGATGTTGTACTCTAACTTTCAAAATATTACTATTATGGTCCTGATATTATTAGAATACTCAAGTATGCCATGCAACAGAATGCTATTCAGCCACAGGGAGAATTGAATCCTGTCACTTGTGACAACATGAAACTGGAATACACGTGAAATGAAATAAGCCAGGCAGAGCCAGGCATGACAAATAAGTCTCTGAAACATATCAAGTCCCAATATGTATTAACAAATATCAGTCCATTTCTAACTTAGAAACTTAAATAACACAAAGGAAATGCTTTGAGATGATGGCTGTTATATTCAGAAAATTTAGAATAGTTTTATAATGGATATATGTAGAACAGGCTTTGTTTCCTACCTTGAGGGAATAGTTAAGAAAAGAAGTAATAGTCTGGATCCACCAGAGTCAGATCCCAGAACTATTTTAACCTTGTCAAGTTTCTGTACTTTCTGTTGTTTGGTGCTTGGGGTAGACAGTAAGGGTTGGAGAGAACCAAAACGCAAACTTCTTGTTTGGTTCTCTTTCGCCAGCAGCCTCTGATCACACACATGCATTTCCTCCCTCCTTCAGCACACTGCAGTCAACCTGTAAGAATCAGCACCACTAATAGTCACAAACTGAGAAATCTGGGTCATGTTGGAGTTGATTTTTAAAGAAGAAGAAACTTTGGATTATATGTATGATTTAGGGGAGATGATTTAAAGAAAGGCAGGAATCCCAGAGACTATAAGATAAATAGATATAATTGATTATGCAAGATATCTTAAATGTATGACAAAACATAAAGTCATAAATAAAATCAGAATGTGCATAATAAATTGGGAAAGAACATTTATAATACATGACACAAAAATAATTAATATCTATAATGTGCTTGCAAAGTAAGAAAAAGACAACCAAATAGAAAAGGTAGCAAAAATATTGACAATTTATACAGCTGAAAAAGAGATTATGATTCCGCTATTATAGAAAAAGCATTTTTTTAAAAAAGCACTCCATGAGTGGTTTACGAAAATGGAGAGAAATGTGAAACTTGACCCCCTTGACAGGCTTTTTATATCAGTTATGAAAGGAATGAGTAGAGGGTCATGGGATGGAGGACCAGGAGTCCATGAAAAGTTTGGATAGAACTTTTAGGCATGTGTGTGGTCCCCTTGTGAACTACGGAAGTACAGACTAAACATGAATGTGCATCCTTGCTCTCATCCAAGCTCCATCAGCTCTCACCTGCTCTGCTGCAGGAAACTTCTCTCTGATTTCCCTCTTCCATCCTTGCCTCTGCACTCCATGTGCCACGTAGTGGCCAGAGAAATTCTTTGAGTTCAGTCAGGTCATGAGCCTCCCTGATCAGGCTTGTCTGCAGCTTTCCAGCTCACACAGAGCAAGAGCTCTGTCCCCTGTAACTTCTCTGCCTTCACATCCTAAGACCCTCCCTTTTCCCTCAGGAACTCCAGCCTCACTGCTCTCCTTGCTATTTTCTAAACATCCTGAACAAGCTTTAGGTCTTGCTGCCCCCTTTGCTTAGACAGCCCCATCTTCCCACACTCACTTCCCCACCATTGCACAAATGACACCTCATCAGAGAGATTTCCCTGATGGACCTATTTAAAGTAATATCTTTATTCTCTAACATGTACACACTTTATTTTTCTGCATAGCATCTACTAACACCTGCCATATAACTAGACTTGAAGACTAGTGTTGAGAACATAGACTGTCACATATAGGCACTCAAAAATTATTTGCTGAGTGATTAATGAACTAATGAATGAATGAATGAAATGTGTGGACAAGAATCGTCACCATAATATTACCAGTGAGTTGTTTTGGATACTTTTCATTTCTTCCTTATAATTTGCTCTATTGTTTGAAGAAGCTACAGACTTCTTCAATGTTTTATTCTTATTCAGAAATCAGAGGATTTGATGAGTCTGTGGTAAATTTATAGGAAGAAGGACTCTTAAAAATGCACAGACTGCTTTTCCTTTTCATCTCACAGATGTAGGATATTTATACTCTGAAACTTTTGATGATGAAGGAAAGAATTTAAGTATTCTTATTAGGACTGGGGACGTAGCTCAGAAATAGAGCACATGCTTAGCATATAGTAGGTTCTGGGTTTAATCCCTACTATCCAAGAATGCTTGTAGATATTCTGATGAAAGCATTAACAATGTTCTTAGATACAGTAAATTATTTAGCCCACTTACAACGTTATTTAGGATTTATAGCTATATAAGCTATTTATTTGGTTGGAAAAATCCATTTATTTGGTTGGAAAAATCCATTTCAACCATTTGATAGTTTTATCAAGCATCTTTCAGCATTTATATAAGAAGCAATGACAGCCTGCTCTTTTCCATTAATCAGAACATAAAAGCTTATTGAAAATGCACTTCTACACATGATAAGCCATTCAAAGCTAGCGTGCAGAACTACAATTAATGCTGTTAATAATGGCTTTCCAGGAAAAGAATTTAATGACTGTGCAGAATCAAGACATCCAAATAAAGTGTCATTGTGTTTATTATTTCATTGTTTTCTTTGTCAGCATTTGAAAAACAGGCAGAAAAATTGGTCTTAATGTTAAATACTATTACCTTTAAAAGCACAACTCCAAAAAGATATTCATTCATTCCAATGTGCCACAATGTTCATTAAATGGAGTCCACAGGGAGGCAGGGACAGTATTTCAACTCAAGGTTTCTCTGTCTCTCTTACTCCCTTCCTTCTTCTTCATATTCTTCTTGTTTTTTCATCTCTCTCTCTCTCTCTCTCTCTCTCTCTCTCTCTTCTCTCTCTCTCTCTCTCTCTCTCTCTCTCTCTCTCTCTCTCTCTCTCTCTCACACACACACACACACACACACACACACTTTCTCTTCCTTGTTTTCCCTCCCCTGCCCACCTTTTTCTCTTTTCCTCCTTCCCTTCCTTCTACCTTGGGCTGCCAGAGAGAGGTATCAGGCCTTTCTTACACACTTATGTGTATCATTAATAACACTGTATGGATGTAGAGTATAGATAGACAGACAAGGTTTGAGGCAGTGACAGTGGGCAAGGACTTACAATGTTCTAGGTGCAGAGCTAAGCCCATTATAAGTTCAATCTTGATGACTCTATGCAACAATCCAAAGAAATAAGTACATTTTCTGGGAAAGGGAACCAAGGTACAAAACTGCCACTCAGGCAGAACCAGAACCCTACATGGTAGAAAAATCTCTGAGCCATGAATACTTAGCTTGAGATCTTGCTCTTCCAGTGGTCAGCAGTATGGTTCTGGGGAGTCATCCCACCTCTTCTAATCTCACTGCCCCCTTGATAAAATTTTGAGTTCAGATTAGTCACCTGTGAAAACATTTTCTAGTTCTGATGTCATGTGATTATATGATTCCAATTTTAGCACCAGTAAATCCTCATAATCTTACTACTCAAAGGTATGCTATCTTCTTGGATTTATAAGGTTTTTTTTTAACAGTGAATCCTGAATAATTCTTCATATATCTTGAAATAGGCAAAGTACACTATGTGTAGTCATTAATAAATGACATGATTCATCACCAAGTGTTACCTTAGCTGGAGAGACAGGATGGAGTCTAGGTGTTTGTGGATCAGGTTGTCTTTCAAGACATTCTGAGTTTCCAATGGGTCAGGCTACTCATTAACAATAGATTAAAAAGTCTCTTGGAACATTAATAGCCTATGGAGTATGGTTTGGAAAACATATCAATATTTGGCAATTTGATTTTAAATTATTTTTATAGGCATATATCTAAATAGTCATTACAGAAAATAAATTGCATTTACCTAATTCTTCATTTCACTGAAATGTGTTGTTAATGAACAAAGGAAAAAATGACCCTTTTGGGAATATGCTGTAATAATAGCATGACATTTTCCTTTATTTCTAAACCACATAGATGAACAAGAAGAAAAGAACAGAGAATACTTAAAACAATCAACAAAAACTTAAATGACTGAATATGTCCATACTTATCAATTACCAATCTGAAAGTAACTGGGTTAAATTCTCCAAATAAAAAATACAGGCTGATTATGTTAAAGAAAAAATTAGGCTTAGAAATATGCTGTCTATAGTTCACTTCAGTGTAAATACACATAGAATGAAAGTAAAGGAGGGAAAAAGGTATTCCATTCAAATGGAATCCAAAAGCAGTCAAGAGAAGCTGTAAAAGTATTAGATAAAGTAGACTTTAAAGGAAAATTTGTAAATGGAGACAAGAGAGTCACTGTATAATGATAAAAGCATCAATGAAATGAGAGAAAATAACAATTATAAGAGTGTATGCACACAGTGCTGAAGCAACCAAATTATATAAAACAAACATTATTGGATATAAAAGGGGACATGGACTCCAATATTAATAGTTGAGGACTTCAAAATTCCACTTTCAACAAAGAAAGATCAAATATCCAGATCAAAAAGTCAACAAAGAAATATCAGAGTTAATCAATATCAGGCTAAATTGACCTAATGGACATTTACAAAATATTTTAACTAAAGACTTAGAATATACATTCATTCTTCTCATCAGCACATAGGACATTCTCCAGAATATGTTAGGACACAAAACAAGTGTCAAATAACTCAAAGAAACTGAAATCATACTGAGCTAAAACTAGAAGTCAACAAGGAAAATCAGAAATGGTATGGCAAGTTAACAATGTACTCTTGAACCCCAATGGGTCAATAAAGAAATCAAAAGATAAAATTTAAAATTTCTTGAAAACAAAAAGAAAATGGAAACACAACCAATGCATGGAATATAGCAATATCAGTATAAAGAGGGAAGTTTTTACCAAGCAGTGCCTACATCCAAAATATTTTCAATAAACAGTGCTGCAATAAACATCAGAGTGCAAGTGTCTCTCTTGTAATCCTGACTTACATTCCCTTCATTGTATCCCTACGAGCAGCATTGTAGGATCATATGGTAGTTCTATTTTTAGTTTTTTGAGGATCATCTACACTGTTTTTGTTTATTGCAGCCCTGTTCACAATAGCCAAGCTATGGAAACAACACAGATGCCCTACAATGGACAAATGCGTTAAGAAAATGTGCTATCTCTCTCTATATATATCTATATCTTCATATCACTATCTATCTGTCTATCTACTTATCTCTCTAATATATCTAAAGTAGTTTTATTCAGCCATAAGGAAAAATGATACCATATGTTTTGAAAGTAAATGGATGCAACTGTAGGATATCATGTTAAGTGAAGTAAGACAGGCTCAGAAAGACAAGGGCAGCATGTTTTCTCTCATATGTCTCACAAAGAGCAATAAGATAAGAAAAAGAAATAAAGGGCATCCAGGTAGGAAAATAAGAAGTCAAATCATCCCTCTTCATAGAAAACATAATTTTACATATAGAAAACCCTGAAGACCCTATAAAACCTTTAGAACTATTAAAGAATTCAATAAAGTCCTAGGATACAAAACTCAACATACAGCATTCAGGAATATTTTTATACATCTAGAATAAAATTTCTGGGAAAGAAAACAAGAAGACAAGCCCACTTACAATAGGTTCAAAAAATTATGATGCCTAGGGATAAGTTTATCCCAAGAAGTGTGAATAATCTACAATGAAAAACTGGAAGAGTTACTATCATTAAAATGTTCATACTAGCCAGGTGATCTGCAGATTCAATTTCAGTCAAAATGGCAATGGTGTGCCTCACATAAAATAGACCTGTTGAAACTATTCCAGGAATGGGGAGGAGGAAATAAAGGAGACTGATGGAAGGGGTAAATTCAACATTTATATATTGTAAGAACTTTTGTAAATGTCACAATGTACCTCCAGTACAACAATAACAAAAAAAACTCTAAAATTCATATATAACTAAAAAAATATCCTAAAGAACAAAAGCAATCCTGAAGAAAAGAAACAAAGCTGGAGGCATCATAATACCTGATACCAAAACTCACTATTTACTATAGCAATTAAAACAGGATGGTACTGCATAAAAACAGACTCACAGATGAACGAATCAGAATACAGAACCCAGAAGTCACACTTCTACAGTCAAATGATCCTAACAAGGCAGCAAAAAGTTCATTTGAGAAATGACCATTGTGTTAATAAATGGAGCTGGGCAAACTAGGTATGCATATGTAGAATAAAGGAGCAAGGCCTCTATCTCTAACCATATAAAAAATCAACTAAAATGGGTGAATTTAACTATGATATATTGTAAGGACTTTTGCAAATGTCACAATGTACCCCCAGTAAAATAATAATATAATAAAAAAATTTTAAAAATCAACTCCAAATGCATCAAAGATCTAAACTTAATCTCTGATAATAACATAAAAGAAAAAAAAATAGAGGAAATGCTCTCTGTCATTGATTCATTGGGTAAGACTCCAAAACACAGGAAAGAAAATAAATGCAAAACAGACAAATGGGTGGTTATCAAACTGAGACATGCTATGCAGCAAAGGCAACTATAACAAAGTAAAGAAAAAGACAACTGTGGAATCTGAGAAAATGTTTACAGATGATTCTTCTAATAAGATTAATATTCAAAAAATAGAAGAAATTTTAAAAATTCAACAATAGAAACAAATGATCTGAAAAGTCTATATATTTTCAAGGAAAAATTCAAATTGCCAACCAGTACATGAAAAAAATGCTCAATGTCACTAGTCATCAGGGAAATGAAAGTCAAAATCATAATTAAATCAACTCATCCCGTTTAGAAAGGCCATAATAAAAGACAAAAACCATTAAATGTCTCTGAGGTTCTCTTATACATTATTGATGGCAATGTAAATTAGTAAAGCCATTATAGAAAACAGTATGGTTGTTCTTCAAAAAGTTTAAATTAGAATTACTATATGATCCACCTACCCCCTTACTGAGTATATCTCCAGAGGAAATGAAATCAGTATATTAATCATATATCTGCACGCTCATGTTTATTGTAGCAGTATTCACAATTGCTTTGATATGGAGTCAATAAGGTGTCCACTTTTGAATGGATGAATGAATTGAAAAAATGTGTTGCAGATACACAATAGAATATATTCACCCATAGCAAAGAATGAAATTCTGTCATTTCCTGGATATAACTGGAGGACATGATATTAAATAAAGTAAGTCAGGTACAGAAAGACATGTCCTGCATGAGCTCACTTGTGTGTACAAGCTGAAAATGTTCTCATAGAAGCAGAAAGTAAAATAGTGGCAACAAGAGAATGGGTAAGAGGAGCAGAGACAGAGGGAGGTTGGGTAAAATGCAGTTATATTGTGTGAATAAGTTTTGCTGTTCTACAGTGCAGTAGGGTGACTACAGTTCAAAATAATTCATCATACATTTTACAAAGAACCAGAAGAGAGGAGTCTGAAGGCTCTCAACAGAAAGAAATGGTAAATGCTTTAGGAGAAGGACATGCTAACTGCCCTTTTTTGAATATTACACATTGCATACATGTATCAAATTGTCAATTGTATCCCATAAATACGTACAAATATTATGTGTCAATTAAAAATAATATAAATTCCTCCAAGGAACTTGGAACAATGTTAAGTAAATATCTTTAAAATGTTTAAATAAAGTTCCATAGTATATATTGAAATATCTGGAATATACATCTTTTGCAACTTTTTTCTTATGGGTTATATTCTCAGGATAGAATTGCAGATCAAAATTATATGTACTTTTAATTAAACAAACACTAGAAGATTGTTTTCCAAAAGTGTTACACTAAGGAATAGTTCCTCAAAGAATATACAAAAGTGATTGTGTGGACCTATTCTCACCAGTAGTGGAGTATGGTTTAATTTTTATTAGGCTAAATGTAATAAAGTACCTTCTTCCTAATTCATTCTATTTCTATTTTATTAGTGCTTTTTTTAGAAATGGCAGCTAAATTTTGTTATATGCTTTTGAGTTTCTATTGTTAATAATTTTTCTGTATTTAATTGTTATGTGATGTATTATGTTGCTGTACTTTCATTTCTCTAATAGAATTACACTTAGAATCTAAACTCAAGGTTGTTAAAACTGTTTAACACAGCTTGATAGATGAGATTTGTTTTTTGGTGTTATTTTATTTTGTTTTGATGCTTATGCATGTGTCAGTTTCATAATATTAATTTGAAAGTATTTACTCTTTTGCTGAGGTCTAGAATAGCTTAAATCACATTGCAATTACCCGTTCATAAATGTTTAGGTAAAAATTAGTTGGGAACGTATCTGCTACTGGTGATTTATTCAATAAAAAATTTTGCTTCTTTTTTTGGTGGTATTGGAGTTTGAAGTCAGAGCTTTGTGCTTGCTAGGCAGGTGCTTCACCCTGTGAGTCACCCTTTTCTCTCTGGTTATTTTGGAGATAAAAATCTTTCTTTTTTTTTGCTTTGACCAGACTGGACTGTAAGTATCCTATTTACACTTCCTGTTTTAGATGGGATGAGAGGTGCATACCAACATGCTTATCTTTTGTCATTGACTTGCGGGGGGGCATCTCATGACCTTTTATGCTCCGACTGTCCTGGAACCTTGATCCTCCTAATCTCAGACTCCCAAATAGGATTACAGGTATGAATCATGCACCAAGCTCCAATAACAAGTTTTAAGCAACTTCCTAGTCTCTTCTTTAGTAATAAATATATTGCTGTTTTCTATTACTTAAATTAATTGTGAACATTTATGCATTTCAAGGAAACCACACAGTTACTATAGATTTTCAAATTTACTGCAATGAAATTTAATGTATTATTTTCTTATAATTCTTTTACTGTCTTACATTTATCATTGTTTCATTTTTTCATTCCTCATTCCAAGTTTTGGACATTTTGATGTGTCTCTTTTTTCTTTCTTTAATAAGAAAAAAGATTTTCTTATTCAGTTGATTTTTTAAATAATAAATATGTCTGTCCTTCTACAGTTTTTGTTTTTATTTCCTTGCTTCCAACTTCTACTTTCATAAATTGTTTTCTTTTTTAATGATTTATTGTATTTTAAGATGACTATTAAAGTCTCTAACATTTATTTTCTCTTTTAATAATGATTTAAGGCTATAAGTTTTCCTTTGAGTGCAGCTTTGTGTCCTCTAGTGTTTATTTATCTTGATTTTTTAAATACAAATATATATATTTTTGGTGGAGCTGGGGTTTGAACTCAGGGCCTCATAGTTGCTAGGCAGGTGCTTTACCACTCGAACCACTCCACCAGTCCTTTCATGTGTTAGGTATTCTTGAGATAGGGTCTCACAAACTATTTTTTCATGGCTTTGAACCATGATCCTACTGATCTCTGCCTCTGGAGTAATGAGGATTACAATTGTCAGCAGCTGCTCCTGGCTGATGTCCATTTTCATCTGCTGGTAAACAGAAGTTTTTTTTAAACTTACAAGTAGTATAATATTTTATCTACCTTTTAATTATTTATTAGCATATTACTGTATTATAATGAGAAATAAAATGACTTGTAAACTCTCTTCTTTGAAAATATTTAAGAACACTTTTGTAACCAAGTGCATATTAAATTTTAGAAAAGTTGCATGGATTTAAATATATAAATAAATACCAATATTTGCATTCATACTAAACAACTATAAGGATAAAATCTCCTGTATATTTTAAATTGAATTTATTGATAATACTTTTCAGGTTTTTTTATCTTTACCAGGTCTTTGTGTCTGATTTGAAAAAAAGACGTATTAAATCTCCCCCATACATGTATTTTTCATCAGATTTTCCTCTCCTTCCCATAGTTTTTACCTTGCATTTGTCACCTTGTGGATCAGGACATTCATTCAATGCATTTTCTTCATGTGTTGTGACATTTATCATGGCACCAGTCTTCTTATCCAGGTTAGTGCTTTTAACCTTAAGTTTTATGTCATTTGATATTAATATTGTCCTTCCACCATTATTTTTGCTTGCATTAATTTGGTGTTTTCATCTACTTCATTGTTTTCAGTTCTTCAATTATTTTAAGTAAATTTTTCTTTTTCTTTCTGTGTCTATTGAGATGATTAAATGGTTTTTGTCTTTGCTTCTATTAATGTGCTGTATTACATTTATAGTTTTGCATATGTTGAACTACCCACCCCTGCATCCCTGGGATGAAGCCGACTTTGTCATGGTGAATGATCTTTCTGATGTTGGATTAAGTTTGCCATTAATTTATTAAGGATTTTTGCATCAGTATTTATTATGGAGATTGGCTTGTAGTGGATGTGTCCTTGTCTGGTTTTGGGATGAGTGTAAGCCCCTTCTTCTGATGCTTAGAGTCAGGCACAGATTTCTCTTGTTTGTCTTTATAAATAAGTTACCAATTTATTCCACCATGGCATTCCACTTTTAACAGTCACCCCTCTTACTGCAATAAGATGAGTCCTTTAGCATACCTCAACTTGCTTATCTTCTCTGCTTCATCCCATCAGATGAGACATTTGGAATGGTCTTAATGTCAAATCTTCTCTTATCCCAATTCTATATTGTCACTCTACCCTTCAAGTTTTGTTGAGATAGTGAAATACTTTTAATTGTAAACTCATTAAGCTTTTATTTTACTGTATTTTTTATCTCAAGAATTCTTATTTAACACTATAAAAGATGCATTCTCAATCAGAGAACTATGTGTGTCTTATCTATTTTATTAATGTGTGCATATAGGCACATACTTTGCATGGGAGTGTGATGTACTAAACTATTAATGTCCCGTGGCTCAACTTGTCATAAATTTGTCAGAAGCTCTATTTCATTGAATACTTTTACCTTATTCTTTCAGGTGATAATTCTAATAGTTTGCTTTTTTTGTGGACTCCTGAAGATCTGGTTACCAATTTAGGAGTGTAGGTGGCCCTACAAGTGATAAAAATCAAAACATCTCCTGTCTACCTCCCTGGGGAACTGTGAAAAATGAGACTGACAGACTCTCTAAGCAGCAGAGAGAAACTTCCTACTCCTCTTTCTGTTTCCATATCTTCAGAAATAGGGAAGATTCAGCTTACCACATACCACTCCTTGGGCTTCGTGGTGGTCAGTCAGATTGACCACATGAATGATACTGATTTTAGATGCTTAGAGTAAACACAACTCTGAGGCTTTGCCTGGCACTCATGAAGAGCAACTTCTACCTCGAGGGTCTCTGAGTTTGATTTTCAGACCCAAGCATAGCCCATTTTGGAAAGGGCCCTACACTATCTCTTCTGCCAAGACATTTTCAGAACTCAATAGCATTCAACAATTTACCAAAACCGACTGTTGCTTGGTTCAAGATAGGCAAACAGATTAAGATAGAAATTGTTAGGAAATAAGTATTTCAAATACTATCATCTTCCCAGAATCTTCTTAGGAAATAATTATAGTTTTTCAATTTAAACAATCTATAGCTTTTCAATTTAGTTTTAATTTTATAAATGAAAGAACATATTTAAACTAAGGAAATAAACAGAAGGGCAGTATCCAGTCATGTGTACTATAGGGAATATGGGAGTTATTTTTCTTGACTGTCCATAGTCCTTCCAGTAACCCCTAATCAAGCTTGTGTGATTTCAGCCTTGATAAATTGCAATGTCAGAAATAATTCTGTCGAAAGTAACAGAAAAATCTACAATATATGGAATATATATATACATAGATGTATGTATATATGTATATAAAATGTGTTTATACATATAGCTATCTGGAGCCAAGCAAACTATAGGGAGGATAAGTATTAAGTATGTTGGAGTTTGGATAATCAGTAGGTCAATTATGTTATTGATGACTATATTTTGCCTCACTTCTATTCTTTTCTTGGTAAAATTGTTCCTTTTCAAGACTGCAAGATATCTTCCAACAGCCTCCAGGTATCCTGGGTTTCTTAGTCCAGGCAATGGCATCTTTCCCATTAGCTCTCTGAGAGAAGCGTACAATCTTCTTTTTCACAGTCTCCTTGAAAATATCAGCCATTTCTCATTGGTCCAATTCAAATCATATATACTGTCACAGACAAACACCTGCCCATTCACCTGCTCACACACAATTGTTTAAGGTATCATAAGGACATACACAGTGTCTATGAAACCATTGTTGCCACCATTATGAAATATTTTCACTTTGCTAAATCCATTGATCAATTTCAAGTCCTTATTTTCCTTAGTATCATTTTACTCAATTGATTATCCACTCTTGAAAGACTATCTTCCCTTTGCCTTTGTGAAGGTGCTTTCCTGGTTTTCCTTCTACCTCCCCAGCTGCTTCAGTTTTGTCTCCTTTGCTAGTTCTCAAGATTGTGTTGTCTTCTAAAAGGAGCAGATACAGAATAGTACTTAGAGCACTTCTCTTTTCTATCTATACTCACTGTCTTTAGGGTCTTACCAGTTTCACAGCTCTAAATACAATCTGTACAAACTATGTGTTATCAACATCATCATCATCTAGCAAATCAGCATGTTATCACTAAATGCCAGAGAAATATTATCTGATCTGCTCTTGGGAGGATATTGTCACACAGACTCAGTTATTGTCCACAATTTACAAGGGAGAAAATAGAGACAGAAGACACTGCACATAGCTGAGGCAAGATCAGAGAGAGAAGGTGGAACATGCAGACCTTGAACCCTGCCATGTGGACCCCAGAGTCATCCTTAGCCACACATGCTCTTCCATCCATTGGGTGATCACAGTCTTTCTGTGGCCTTCTGTTTTGTGGAGGAGAAGTATTGGGGTTTGAACTCAGGGCCTCACATTTGCTAGGCAGGCACTGTAGAATGCACTTGAGCCATTCTGCCAGCGCTTTTCTTGTGTTGGATATCTTGAGATGGGGTCTTGAGAACTATTTGCCCAGTCTGGCTTCAAACTGCAACCCCCCGATCTCTGCTCCCGGGATAGCTAAGATTACCAGCATGAGCCACTGCTCCTGGCTATGGGGCCCCTCTTCAACACTGTGTCTGCTGTTTGTGCAGGGGATCTAATCACTATGGTGGCAGATCTTGCAAATAAAATACCTTTCCTCCTTCCTTTCCATTTGCAATTTGAACTCAACTTCATCACACTGAAATTAATATTATGTCACTTTTCATCTCTTAATTGCCAAGTCCAACAGATATTTTTCAGTCTTGTTCTGCATTTAACAGTGGTGAGCCTTCCCTCCTTGACACTATTTCCATGAAACTGCATTCCCTGACATTGTGCTTTTCTGGATTTCCTCCTATCTCTGTGACATTTTCATTAGAGCACATCTTACTCAAAGTATGCTTTAAGTTTGATGTTCTTCAGGGTTTTTACCCCTCTTCTCATTCTGTTCTCTCTGGAGATGATATCATCCATTTTAGGGACTTACATTAGGACTTAAGAACTAATATCCCTAAATATGTGTGTGCTTGTCCTCACTTAGAGGTCCTGTATGTCCCTCAGTCCAAATATGCTGAGCAGAGCAGTCTGGCTCCCTTCTTACCACTCTGCAACTATTCCACTGTGTCTTTTCCCTGTTTGTGTAACAAAATGCCACAGCCTCTATCCAATGTCCAGAGAACTCAGAGAGTGTCTGATACTTTCTCTGTTCTTTCACCTTCAATACCCAGGTGGTCAGCATGTGTTATATCCCAAGTCTGTGTTCTCTTAACATCACCAATGGACTTGTGTTGAAGTACTGCTTATCTTTAAATTGAATTATTACAATAGGTTGCTATTTGATCTTCCAGATTCCAGACTTGCCCTTGCAATCTCTTGTCCATGGTGTTACCAGAGTAAACTTTCCACATTGAAAATTTCACCATGTCATTCCACATATGTTTTTCTTCATTGACTCTCTGTGCTTAGAGGATGAGTTTCAAACTCAGCAAAGTCCATTGTTATTCAGTCCCAGCCTGCTTCTCCAGAGTCTTTCTTTGATATTTCTTGAATTATTCCTCTTCTCTTCCTTCTGTTTTACCCCTTTCTTCCTCATTTTTTGGGTGGCTACTTCTCTAGCTCTTTGCTTGCCACTTCTCAAGCACTTTTTCTTTTTCTTCCCCATCTTCTTCTGTTAAAACCTTTTTCTTCCTACATTCTCCTCTTCTTCCTCTTCCTCTAGTACTAAATTGCTTGTACTTTGAAGCCCAAGAGACTGTTTTACAGACCCAGACACCATCTTACACATCTTTCCTCATCTGTGAAACCCTGCTCATCCTGACAAGGCCAGTTCACATATTGTACCTTCTAAATTCTCCAAACTGAGTCAATTACTTTTTCACTTTGCTAATTTTGGAACATCACCACACTTTATGATGCATAAAGTTAGTTACAACTTGTTTGAACTCTGTGACTCTTTTTAGATTTTAAGTTCCTTGAAAGTACTAATTTTGTTCTTATTATCATTTTATCCCTTTTCAAAATGATCAGCACATAATAGAGTCAGTATTTGCTGAGCTGTGCTGAACTGAAGCATAAGTTAGTTTCCCCTGGGATATCAACTGTACTTTTAGAGATGATATCATACATTTTACTGTCACAATAATGTGCACTTCATGTGTACCATCTAATGTATAAGTAATATTCTCAAATTAAATATATATAAGTAGTCAAATTTATTATTACATATCTTTAAAACAGCATTTAGTATTATTAACAAAGTACACATGTTATTTTGTGCTAAAATCCTTAAAATTTCCATGTGGAAAAATTGTTTCCATTTTCTCATGGAAAGAAGAACAAAGGCAGTGACTTCTGGGATTACATTACTAGCCAAATTCAGATAAATTTGATTACCACGTTTCTAAGGCGTCTACATTTCATACTCTTGAGTCATCTATTTTTATAGCTTCATATTTATAGCACATATAGAAATTTAATAAAGTCACTTAGTAATGACAAAAATTAATTCTGATTGTCATCAGAAAGAACTCAGATAAGTTTATCCTTTAAAATGAATTTAACATCAGTAGAAAAATGAGACTTGCAATTCATTGAATCTGTTTTTATAGTTAAGGAACCAAAAATTAATTACTATCAACCTTGTCTCCCCATAGCTCTGATTTTTGTTTCTGACATCACCCTCAGAGCTTTAAAACTTGAGAGAAATAAAATATGGGTATGAAATTTAGCTTTCCATAAATGAATAAGATTTTATTATGTGTTAATGTTGATTCCTTTAAAGCTGGGTTTCTTGTGGAAAGACTCACAAAATTCAACTTTGTGTAATTATGTATGTCTTTCTTCTAAATCTTAAGAAGTTGGTGTATTTTTTAAACTGAGGGACAATTTATACAAAATTAAGTTATTAGAAGTGAACAGCTCAGTGGCATTTAATACATTCACAATGTTATGAGTCCATCATCTCTATTTTATTCCAAAATATTTCTTTTCTGACAAATGGAAACCTGAACCCTTTGAGCAGTTACTCTCTATTCCCTTCCCTAGGCCTTGACAATTCTTTCTGTTTCTATGGGTTTTATCTATTCTGGATATTTCATATAAGTGGAATCATACCACATGTTGCCTTTTGTGCTGGCTTCTTTCACTTAGAACAATGTTTTTGAGGTCTATTCACTTTGCAGCATGTAAAGAAATACTACTTCATTCATTTTTATGGCTGGATAATATTCCTTTCTGTATATATATATATATATATATATATATATATATATATATATACACACACACACACACACACATATATATCACAATTGTTTATCCATTCAACTGTTTGTTTATGGGCATTAATGTTCTGTTGCTGTGTTCAGTTTTTAATAATGAATAGTGCTGCTATGAACAGTCACATACAAGTGCTTGAGTACCTATTTTCAATTAGTTAGTGTATATATGTATAAATATAATATGTGTGTATGTATATATATGTGTATATATTTTTGTTTTGTTTTGTTGTTGATGCTGGAGTTGGAACTCAGGGCCTCATGATTGCTAGGCAAGTGTTCAACTACTTGTGCCATGCTTCCAGCCCTTTTTGCTTTAGTTTTTTTTCATACAGGATCTTGCACTTTACAACAACCTTGGATTGTATTTCTCTTACCTATTCCTCCTGCATAGCTAGGATTATGATGTGAACCACCATTTCCAATTTGTTCCTTGAGATACAGTCTTATTATCTTTTTTTGCATAGGCTGACCTTGAGCCATGATCCTCCTATTGCTACCTCCCAACTAACTGGAATTATAGACATGAGACACTGTGCCCAGCTAGCTGGTACATTTTTGAGAAGGACAGAAGAGTCAGTATCCTGAAATTTAGAACACTGCTTGGAAATTTGACTGAATATAGACAATTTTCTCATCTTAGGATGCACAGAAAGAGCCAAACTTCAAGGATTTGAGCACTTTTTCCCCATGGAACTGATCACTCATTTTCTTGACAAAAGTGCTTGGACTGACAGTGATGGGGAATTTGATTCAATTGTTCAATTTTGCTGAATGCATCCTTATGAAAATCAATTCTAATCATTTGTCAGATATGTGTTCAAATGTGGATGTAGAAATAAATTTCATTTCCAAGAAACTTATAGATAGTGGGAGGGATATTCAAATCACCTGCTATGAGAACTCACTGTGTTGTGGGCAAGACTGCATGGAGGCTGTGTCTCAAAAAGGAGGAGCAAACGCAACCAATCATGGCAGGTCAAGCAGATTTCCCAGAAGTGAAATTTGAGATCTTCTCAAACGTGATAAACTTCAGTTCAAGTTTGCTGAGCCAGTCCTTCCATATCAATCTCCTGATATAATGTACCTTTTTTTGAAAGTTTTTGTATATAAAAAGGCATATGTTGGGTTGAATATACACACAGACAACTATATCAATAGGTGTGTAAAACATCAGATGGAATTAAACTACAGTAGACCATTGGTATCTCTGAGTCTCTGGTTCTAAGGAGACCACCTTGGGGAAAATGCTCAGGATGCACAGAGTTCAGTGATATGCTGAGGATACTCCATTAATTTTTCCCATAATGCTGCCCAACTTCTGCTAAAGACCTGGCCACCTTTCAACAAATCTCAAACGGTCATGTTATCACCTAGATTGAACAAATTATGTGCCCTTTTTGGCTTAGAAGGATTCCCATAACTTTGACCTGGCCTTTTGGGGACACATTTGCTTTTTGTGGGGCAGACTTTCACACAACTAAGGGCAGGGAAACACTCAGTAGGTCAACAATGATTTAGATACAACTAATGACAATGCAGGACTGACTGAGAGCTGCTCCACATCCCCACGTGTAAAGTGCATGGGGATTTAAAATTTTGTTTTAGAAATTTTTATGTATTTGTATATTTATGACCATGCCTGGTCAAAATGGCATGTAATAAATCCACAAATAAGGCAGGCTTACTAGATACACACTGTTTTCTTAAACTGCTTTTGCACTTGATTTTATTGTGATGTTTTTCCTAAGATTTATGCATTAGCCTGACTAAGAAAGGTGTGAAAGTTATCTTATGCAAAGAACAGCAGAGTGGGTAAAGTCAAGAAGATGGGAAAGAACATGGTGTATCCCAAACCTTAGAGAATTCAGTCTTTCTGTAGAGGGATACAGGAGTTAGCATCCAAACTTGATAAGAGGTGAAAGTAGAAACACCTGATGAGTCTATACAGCATGGTGCTGGATTTGAATGATTTTATGAATGTCAATCTGCTTTGTAAGAATTTGCATTCTCCTTCTTGCCTTCTTATGCTTACCTTTTAGGTTCTGAGTGAATCTTCATGTAAAACAGATTTTAAGTTCTTCCCAAAGAAACTGTTTCATCTTGTTTGTTTCTTTTCTTGTGGACTTGCCCAGATACAGCCCTGAATTGAGCACAAGTGCCCACACTTGTCTAGTTCAGCACTGCTGTGCAGTGACTTTGTCATAAGCACTGTGGTGCAGTGTTGGCTGTAAACGGATATAGAAGACAATATCTGTGTCCTAATGGGATCCAAATTCAAAGGAAGATACATAGATATGGAAATACAGATTTAAATATCATACAGTTAATTTAGAACTGTGAATTATAACCCTCAGTCCCCAAGACTGTTGAGGTCAGGTAAGGCTTCTTGAAATAAATGAGTTCAACTTATTAATGATAAGAAAACAGAACATTTTACACAAAGTATCAAGCAAAATAAAGATGGCCAGGTTTAGAAAAAGAAGAGCTGTATTATCTTTTTGGCACACATCATGTCGGAGGATGCAGGGGGAGGAATTGGAGATCCTAATGTGCAGTGCTAAACAGTTTGCGTGTATTTCTTTGCTGGTTATGAAGCCACCAAATAATGTTTAAGGAAGATGGAAATGATTAGACAGTATGTATTTGAGTACAGAAAGATTCTGGTAGAGAAGACTAGTTAATAGGCCTTTATAATACTCTGTAAAGTAGAGAAGATAGGGCATGAGCAAGAGCAGTGACTGTGATCAAGATGGAAAGGAGAAGACTGAATTCATGAGTGTTTATAATTAAAACCAGAAGAACTTAATGATAAAAGGAACTCATTTGAGAGAAGAAAAGAAACAATTGTATATTTTTACTATGGGTAATAGGAAAATGCCTATGCTACAAGCTAATGAAATTGAGAGAGGACTAAGAGAATCCAAGGGAAAATGATGAGTGCATTTTATTCATTAGAAACTTCCAAATCAATAGCAAACATGTACTTCAGAAACAGAGGGAAAGTTGGTACTGGAGAAACAGACTTGGGAATGATCCAGTTGGATTATTGCAATCAGCATTCTAAAGGGATAAAAAGGATATGAAACATGGTGAGTTGATAATTGTATGGGACAACAATAATGGAAAAGGTTGCCAAGCAATAACCAGACCATTAAATGTAGAGACAAGAATGAATCAAGAAGGACCATCAAGTACCATACAGATGTCCACTTAAAGACTGGAGACAAAGTTATCCTATGAAATTCCCCAGTGCTGTGAATTCTTAGGAGATTCAAATAGGCTGAGGCCACTGATAATGACAATGATATGATGGAAATAAATAGGAATAATTAATATGACAGTTTATTTTGTGTGTAAATGTGACTGTGCCTTGAAGCACCCAGAAACAATTACACATTATTCTAGGTGTGACTGTGAGGGTGTTTCTGGATATGATAAATTTTTAATTTGGTACACTGACTAAAATGGATTACCAACCTCAATATGATTGTGTGTAATCCAATTTATTGAAGGTTTGAATAGACAATATTAGTGTGCCTATTGCTCCTATTTCTCTGTAGAGTCCAGACTAATACAGATTTTAGTACCAGAAGTGGATATTACTGTAACAAATACTTAAAAATGTAGAACTGGCTCCACAAATGAGTAATGGGTAGAGGCTAAAAGAATTTTGAGATGCCAACAACAACATACTCAAATTGCTGAGAAGGGATGTTTAAGGTGGTTGTGGTATGAGCCCGGAGAGAAGAGAAAGGAGCTATGGAGAAAGCCTCCCTCTTCTCAGAGAACACATAAATAACCATGAACAGATTACTGGTAGAAATACATAGATAGTAAAGAGGTCTCGGGTGAAAATAGCAGCATGGTATTGGAAATGGAGGAAGAGTAATCCTTGTTATTGAGTAGCAAAGGTCTTGGCAGAATCGTGTTCATGTTCCAGTGCTTTGCGCATGGTAGAACTCGCATACAATGAAATTAGTTTATTGTTTGAGCAGATTTCTAAGCAAAGTGTTAAAGTGGTTTGTTTCCTCCTGATTGTTTATGATAAAATGCAAGAAAGAGAAATGAATTGAAGACAGAATTACAAGGCAAAAAGAAATCAGAACTTAAAGACTTAGAATATTCTTAGCCTATCCATATCCATATTGGAAAAATTGATAAAGTGTCTTGGAGAGAGAGCTCTAAATAATGTGTGGCTAAAAAAATCACTTGATAAGGTAGAGTGAACTAAAGACCTAGTAGCTACTCCTACAGAAACTTTGCCAATGTCAACTGAGGAACAGAGATAGATCAGAATGAAGCATGGCCATTGGACTTACTATATATTATAGCACTGGCCCACAGGACTACTCGGCTATGAACATACACTGTTCAAGGAAAGGGAAAGTGATTCAGAGATAATCAGTACAGCTCCTCTGTTTCAAACGGTGTATGGGGGACTTCTTAATTTCAACAGGGCAAATGACAGCTATGTGCAGGCTTGTGATATGACCCCTGCCTGGCAGAACTGACAAGGTGGTCCATCACCTCGATAGGTCCAGAAGACAGAACCACTTCCCCAATTGGTCCAGAGGACAGAGGAAGAAGCCTAACAAATATTCAATGATATTTGCCTTGTTAGGTTTTCAACTTGCTTGGGTGGGACCTCTTACCTCTTTCTGCCTTCTGTTTCCTCCCTTTGGAGACAGGAATGTTTATTCAATGCCTATTCCACCACTGATTTGTTGCATTTGACAAATTTACAGCTGAGGCACAATTTTGCCTAGGATAAAACAACCTCAAGCTTTATCCATTTTTGGCTTAGAAGGTATTTCAATGAGACTTGGGAGTTTAAACTTTGATATTGGTGATGGAATGAGTTAAGACTTTTGAGGCCATTGGGACTGAATGAATGTATTCTGGATATGAGGACACGCATTATGGGTGACAAGGATGGAATGTATGGATCGTATATTATGTTTTCCCAATATTCATATGTTGAAATCCTACTCTTCAATGGGATGTTGTTAGGAGGTAGAGCTTTGGCAGATAATCAGGTTTAGATGAGGTCATGAAGGTGAGGCACCCATGATGGAGTTAGTGTGCTGATAAGAAGGGGAAGTGACCAGAACTCTCTTTCTCTCTCTCTCGCTCTCTCAATCTGTGTGTGTGTGTGTGTGTGTGTGTGTGTGTTATGCGAAGACAGGGCAAGGACACACAGCCACCTGCAAGGCAGGAAAAAGGTTTTGCTGAACCAGATTGACCTGGCACCTATCCTCAGACTTCTGGCTTCTGGAACTGTGAGAAAATGAAAGTCTGTTGTTTAAGTCACCCAGTCTATGTTATTTTGCTATAGAAGCACAAACTGACTAAATCAGCTAATATTTATGTGAATTTGTCATATGCCAGCCACAGTCCTAAACATTTAACAAGATTTATCTTTAAGTTTCTTCATTTGGATTTGAGTTAATTTTAGACTGTTAGTCAGCCTTGTGTTATTACAATAAAATAACTGAGATAATTAATTCACAAAGTACCTTACATTTGTTTCAGCTCCTGTTAGATTGAAGGTCTACATTTTAAAAAAAATCATTCGCACTAATGACCAAAGATAGGGTAGATATTGTAATAAAAAGGCATTAGGAAATTATGGGAAAATGTCCTAAGTATTATGAAAAATCAGTTTAACAAAATACTTTTCATTTTTCTGGGTTTTCTTTTATTTTAATTATATTATTCTTTTTAAATATCAGAATTCAGTGGTGTGTTTTAAGAAATCCAACTCTGTACAAATCTATCAAACGTATCATTTATAAAAGCTGATTTATTTAAAAGGGAGTATTTGTTTCATAAAAGTTTCTTAGCTTAGCTGGATTGGTGCACTAAAACAGTTTTGGGGAGGTCCTTAATTATTTCTTAGGGAGAGATGGGTTTTAAGAGTTATCAAAGGGCAAAAATTACAATGATTTAGTTTAGAAATCTTAATTGGCTTTATCTGTGATTCTGTAATTGGCCACTACCTCTTTCCATAAGATAGAATAAGAGTTCCCATTAGCTAAGCAGAAGAGGTTGGCTTTAAAGGCAGGAAAGGACTGAAGAAAGCAGAAACAGAACAGAAGCAGGCTGGTCATTTCAAAGTTACTTTCTTTATAAGACAGGACAGGGAGACAGAAGAATAGAAAACAATGGTTAACATTGGGTTACTTGAGGTTACCCTCTATGTAAGGAACCAAATCAGAGGGAACATCATTACCATGCAGACTGAATCTGGCCTGCTGGGGAAATTTGTGTTTTCTTTCTTTTTTGATTTCAGATCAGATAACAATTTAGCTTCAGTTTTGGTGACATGGAAGTTTAGTATGTGCGGCTCCATTTTGAGTTTTTGTTGGATCTGTTGTGGTCCAATGCTAAAGCCTAGTCCAAAGCAGCAGCTCTTGTGGTTATGTCAGAGAATAAAAATTGCAACTGTTCCAGGAATCAGGGAAGGGAGGATAGGGGAGAGCATTGTAGGGGTGAATTCAAGTATGATATATTTGATGCAATGTAAGAACCTTTGGAAATGCTACAATGTACTCTCATCCAGCATAACAACAACAAAAATAGCAACAACACAGTGATGCTTCAATGGAAGCTATTCTGGTCTGGTGGCAGCTGCCCTCTGTTTCTCAAACCTTCCTGACTAGGTCACAACTGTGTTCCTGACCATTGTCTATGCTCCAATCTCCTCCCACCTTTGGCCTTTGCTTGGCTTGTCTACTAGTTTCCTTTCACCCTTTCCTTTTGCTTCCAGAGTGATTGATCCTCATTCTCAAAAGCTGTTATTGAAGTTTGCTCCTTGCTGTTGGAATCTCGGTTCTCTTTTTATTTAACACATGCAAAGGCCAGCTTTATTTTTATTCATTGTTTTGGGCAGTACTGGGATTTAAACTCAGACTTTATGCTTGCTAGCTTGCTAGGCAGGCAATCTACTTCTAAGCCCTGCCTCCAGCTCAATGTGTTCAGCAGTATGCATTAAATGGCTCACAAGGAGTCCAGCTTCTTTTTTGCTAATGAAAAGATTTTGAAATTATCTATCACTAAGCATGGTTAACATTTTAATTTCATTGAACTGAAAATTTGATTTAAAATTCAGTCTGCTTGTGTTTGCATGTGGGTTGTACACTCACAATTTGTACCCATAATGTTTCTCTAATTTTCCTGAGATCTTGATCATTGTATCTTTCCAGAGTGTCTTAATACCAACTAGGTATGATCATTCTGTTCATTCTGTGTTCACTGAAGCTAAGTGCAGCAGCATTAGTGTAGCCTGTTATTGGACATTTAATACTACCTAATATTTAATATTGCAGCCATATTTTTTATTTGTGCCTTAAATTTGCAAGTTGTGTTTTAAGGAACGTATTTGTAGAAATTGTACTTTTTTGTTTGCTTTGTTGAAAAGATACTCTTATTAAAAAGATTCTACAGATCTCTGTGGATATACTTATAAAAAAGTAGTCCAGTTGGGAAGTGTGGCACCAGCCCGTGAGAATATATAGCTTCATTTAGAGAGGATTTTTGGTTAAATAAGAGGATGTCAAGGGATCTTAATTTATTTCTAATAGAATTTGGAGAGGGAGATGATTTTTTATACTGAACTATTTGGAAGATAATCTCAATAAAATATTAATTTATCTTTATGATACCTCTCATTTTATGGACAAATGAAAAGATGGTGTCCAAATATGAACACACACACACATACACACACCACACACACATGCACACACACGTGCATACATACACATATACACCACACACACATGCATACATACACACATACACCACACACACACACGCATACATACACACACCACACACACATGCACACACACGTGCATACATACACACATACACCACACACACATGCATACATACACACACACCACCCACACACATGCATACATACACACATACACCACACACACATGCATACAAACACACAGCACACACACATGCACACACACGTGCATACACACACACACCACACACACATGCACACACACGTGCATACATACACACACACCACACACACACGCATACATACACACACCACCCCCACACACGCATACGTACACACACCACACACACACGCACACACAAACACATACACACACTAGGCCTTGCAGAGAAACCCAGAAAGAATGCAGGTGGAACAGAAAGAGAAATTGAAAGCTGCACTTTATGTAAATAGTGGTGCCATTTCCCACGTGAATGAGGAGCAGCTTTATAAAGAGTTTATAGCACACATTGGATAGGAGGAGTTCATTAAATTCTCTACAACTAGAACAAATTTTAAGAGCCATAGCAATTGTTTAGGAGAATCTTAAAATGAAGCAGAAACAGAACAATTGCAGTTGGAGAGCAAAGAACACTTCACTTCCTGAGAGCAGATAGCAAAAATTCTAGCAAGTCTCACATCAAATATGATAGGTGTGGAATACAAAAAAAGTCAATTTGCTATAAAACTCCTAGATGATAAAAACAATGAAAGAAAAAGAACTCGACATAAAACATTTTCATAGCCTCTACATGCAATTAAGAATATAACCTGACCCTTAGTTTGAAACAGTTGAAGGAAATGGCAGGAGCACACATTTCTTATAAGGTTTTAGACATACACATAATCATTCTCAATAAAACATTTCTCCCCTCATTCCATAGCTTGGACTTAGTTGATATTTGTGTTCTAACACAGGATTTCACAAAGAAAAGGCAACATCCTCATAAGTGTTTTAGGTTTAGAGAGGGACAGCAACTGACAAATTGAAGCAAGGTTCTGACCAGAGTGATCACAAGTGACAAGTCCTCCTCCAACCCTTTCTTTAAATTAGGGGTCCTGAATGGTGACTCGTCTGTGTGTTTGCTCCTCTTTAGCCTTGCTTCTCAAAGTAAGTTGAATTTGCCTGTGTTTGCAATGCTGTTCTCAGTATGCAGATTCTTTTTATCTCATATAATTACGTCAATTTCCAATTCCTATGCTGCTACATTATATCATTACATCATTGCATTACACATAATTTAAATAAGTGTCCTCAATGCATAATTCAGCTTTCATGGTTTCTAATGTGCTTTTCTTAGAATTTAGAGTTACTACAATAAATCTAGTCAATTTTTTTGTAAAAGCCTTTATGATTTTTATAATAAAAAGATATTCAGAATGTGGTTGTGTTACAAACATGCTCACAGAGAAAACAAAAGTTGGCATCACAGTTAAAAATTTGTAGAACATCGAGGTCATACTCATTAGCAAAGTGCTATTACACATTAATTTATAGAAAGTGACAGTATGTAGATTACATGCTGAGGAACTGATATCTAAATAAGAGGTTTATGGTTTGAGGGGGCTTTTATTACAGCTGGTTAGAAGAAACTGAGAGGCATTTCTGGACCAACAATTGACATTTTAAAAGGATGTAGAAAAAAAGATAAATTCTAACATGTGCTAAAAGTGCCTTTTTATAATTTGGATAAACAAATACATTCATTAAGACAATGCAAAGTTGTGAAAGAGGGACCAAACACACTTGGATTTTTTTAGCTGGAGACTTGTATATATTTGAATTAAATATTTCATTACATAATTTTCATGAGTAAACTTAAAGAAAGTGTTATCTCTATTAATACCTGTTTCCTTCTAATAAAATCTCTCAGTTAGTGAGACTTTGTTTTTCAATCAAAGTTGTCTTGAGTGATTATTATACATGGTTAATGCTAGGTTTGCGATGGGATGGGATCCAAATATAAATGCAGTAGCCCTGTCCTGGGTAGAAAGAGAAAAACACATGCATATTTACTTAGAGCTAATTAACATTTGAGCACTTCTCAAATTATTTTGGTCTTAGGACTTATTAAAAATTATTGAAAATCCTAAAGAACTTTTATTTGTATAGCCCAGATCCATCAATATTTACCACATTAGAATTAAAACAGTGGAAGGTAAACAAAAGCACACAATAGTAACACATTCCTTTTACTAGATGGGAGTCTTATTCCAAGTCATATGGCCTCTAGAAAAAGATAATGTATGTACACTTCTGAGAAAACAAGAGTAAAGCAGGCAAACAATATCTTTGTATTATCAAGAAAAATGTTCTTGAATTCGGGAAGTCTGTAAAAGGCTCTGGAGGATTCCCACACTTTGGCAACCAATAATCTAGAGAACAAAGTTTTAGAGGCTCTGGTGGAGATGCATTCAAAGTTCCATAGGGATATAGAAGAAGGAGGCAATTCATATTAATTAATGTTAAAATTATTTATTATACCATATTGTTAAAATTTGTTTCCAGCTGAGTCTAGATTGTGAAAAGCAAACAAAATAAATAGTGATATTAGTTTTGCTAGTGGTTCACTTCTAAAGTAAAGGCATTCCCCTGCCACCTGGTGGCAATGTATCCTAGTTAAAGATGTAGTTTTTTTTTTTTTGAATTTTTTATTTTATTCATATGTGCATGCAATGTTTGGGTCATTTCTTCCCCCTTCCACCACCCCCTCCCTTACCCCCCCACCCCTTCCCTCTCCCCCTGCCCCCTCGCTAGCTGGCAGAAACTATTTTGCCCTTATCCCTAATTTTGTTGAAGAGAGAGTATAAGCAATAATAGGAAGGACCAAGGGTTTTTGCTAGTTGAGATAAAAGATAACTATACAGGGAGTTGACTCGCATTGATTTCCTGTGCATGTGTGTTATTATTCATTTATTCACATGTGCATACATTGTTTGGGTCATTTCTCACTCCTGCCCCCACCCCCACCCTCTCCCCCTCCCCCCTCGCTTCTGCCTGGAACCTTCTGCCTGGAACTCCAATTCCGTTAAGAGTAGAAATAAGCAATAATAAGAAAGACATAGCATTTTTGCTAGTTGAAATAAGGACAGCTATACAGAAAGATTTCTAGCATTGATTTCATGTACAAATGTGTTACAACCAAGGTTGATTCATCTCTAACTCATCTTTACAGTGGTTCCTGATCCCCTACTCGTGTTGACCTCTGTCACTTTAAGGTTTCTGTATTAATTCCTCTGGAGTGGGGACATCAAATGCTTTCATGTTTTGGGTTTTCTATATAACCCCGTACCTCCCGTATATTTTCTCCCCTTGTCTTGTAAGCCAAGTCCTACAACATTACTGTATTTGCCCTAGATCTAGAGACAACATATGAGGGAGATCATGTGATTTTTGGTCTTCTGAGTCTGGCTAACCTCGCTCAGAATGATGTTTAAGGTGGAGTGTTTTTGAGGGAGGTACAATTATATGATATCTAAATCCAGATTTAAAGATTTTGAATGTTTAGTCTACCATTAAACACTATAAAATTATACTTGGAGCCTCTGAAACAAGTCAACTTAATGCAAAATCATTCCCTAATGCAATAAAAACAAATATGTTTAAGCTCAATTATGTTTTAGAGAACCAATAATTATGGAAATTTTCACAGTGCTTTGAATGTGAAGCTCAGTATTTCAGGGTGGCAAAAAGAAGAGCTTGCTTTGTTTTCTTGTAATATATTTCCCTGTTGTATAGTCAAAAAAGTTAAGGGGAGTCCACAGATGCTACTGGATTCAGGTTTTATAACCTGTTGAGAGGGGCAAGGAATGTATGTTTGGCTCAGTCAGTACCCAGGCTCTGATTCTTTCTCCATTCAGGCAAGACCTAAGGGACACGAGGATGCTGCAAGCTAAGCATCTGCACACCAGCACCTGGATACCTGGAGACTGAAGCAGGAGTGTGATGGATGCTGAGAGGAACTTTGGTCCTAAGAAACACGAGGGAGGATGTAGATTTTCCTCATGATAGTCCCCATTTTTGACTTAAAACACAACTATGCTCCTTAGGTTCTGTTTTCCCACAGAACAATAGGAGGGAATCTTTATTCTTTCTTGAGGTAATTTTGAGCTTTTATGAATCAGTGGAGTAATAATTGATGACTTGCCATCGCTTCTAGCACTCCTCACAATGTTGAGGGCACAACATAGCATAGTGCATTGTTTGTCAAAGTATGTGGGGACCTCACAAAATACAGGAGCTTGGATAGTTTTAAGGCAATCAATTTCCTGATACTTTACTTCCACGTGTGCTTTTTCCCTTGCCAGAAAGCAAGACTAAGTTCACAAAAGTTCAAGAGTTACTTTATAAAGGACATGCAAATACCTTCATCTTTTACCTTACCAAGGTGGATTTAAAAGTGTAAACATATCTGACAAGGTGGGGATCTCTATCAATGTTTAATCACAGAAACATGAACCTTACCGTGTTTAGTTTTCAGTCTCTCAGCTCAACATCCATTGTTGTTAAGTGATAAAAACTGGTATTCTTTTGCCCCCTAAGAAGTGGTGCATCTGCATATGTGGTATAGAGGTGCAGGGAATAAACTCACTTTTGAAAACAAGTTTGATTCTTTCATTTTCTGACTGTTTTCAAAAAGGTCATGGCTTCAGAGGAATAACCCATTGAGGAAAAGCTGAAGGAACATCAGTGGCCAATATTAAATGCTTAAAATAACCTTTCAATATACTTAAATATGGAATTCCTTTCCACTCTCCTCTATATTATGTCTACTATCTCAAACCAGCCAAAGAATAGAGAGTAGGAAATCTTTGTTTCAGTAAATACTAAAATTTTCAAAATATATTGAAAAAATCCTTGGATAAGATCTTAATGTAATTTATTTCCAACTTCATATATTTCACTGAATTAAGTAATAAAAATGATTTTCCAAGCCATGTCATATGTGATTTATTTTAGTTATCATAAATTCTTCTTTTACATGAAACATAAGAAGTTAAATGTTTTCTATTTCCTCTTAAGAAAAGTTAATATAAACTGATATAGATTTCAGATTATTTCTGTTATCTATGACAGATTTTGTTTCAGATTGTGCATGGTATTGTTTTTAATGAGTTGGGTCTCATTATGTTGTGGTGTCCCTGCTGGTCTTGTTCCTTAGGCTGAACTGTGTCTCCCACCTCAGCTTCTGCAGATGCTAGGATTATAGGCATGTGCTATCATGCTCAGCTTCAGGTTATTTGTCGAAGGATGTTTTAACCAAAACTTTTGCCATGTAAGATAGTAATAGTGCCACCTCAGAGGGCAGATTTATTTCTGACCAAGATACAAAGATAATGTCCCTCTGTGGGGAAAAGGTTGGGCAGGTCCTCCTTAAAAGATTGGGGATTTCCCAGGTTTGAGACTTCTCAGCTATAACAAAAATTTACTGTTTACATCTTTTCTGGGTATGACTTAGTGGGCAAGGGGGTCATCATGAACACTGCTTACTGTCTGCTGTGCCTAAGAAAGGACTTTTTCTGTGACCCAGGAGTCTTGTGTCTTCTGCCAGCATCCATGAAACTGAGGCAGACTCACTTGTCAGCTTGAAAGCCTCAGACCTCTCTGGTTCTTGTCAGGATAAACAACTCATGGGGGAGGTGCAATCCCAAGGAGTGATGGGAAAGGAAGAACAAGATAAGGAAATACTTGTTGTAGCACTGGTCACCATAACTAACCACAAAGAGGCAGAGCAGGTTGCTTAGCAGTCACAACCACTCTGCATTTTAGACTTTTCTGGAAAGGTGAAAAGGAGGAACTTCAGTTCATAGGAGTTCATAGATGAGAGAGAAAAGAGGGAATTTTCTATGTCTCCTTCCTTACCCTTCTCTCCATGTTAAGAATTACCTTGGTGTACTTCCTGCAGAATTTTTGGGTGCATTTAGGTGGCTGCTCAGAAAACCAGGTCCTATGCTTTGAAGTACAGTGTTACATGTAAATGTGAAGGATGGACTTTGTACAAATAAAGTGCTGACCAAGACAGTGAAAGGAGAAAGTAGAAAAGAGAATTTGAGAAGGTATATGGGCTTGGCATTTCAGGATAATGGGTAAAATATCCATTTAGTGTATGTCAAATGGTTCTTAATTCTTGCTTTCAATAAAGTTGAATGTATGAGCTAAGCAACTAGGAAACCAGACCCACAAGAAATAAAATTGATGATTCTGCTCGTGAGAAATGTTTATAAAAGGCTTGTCTGTAGAAATAGAAAAGAGACAGATGAATGTCTACAGCTGGAATGTGAAGGGGAGTGAGTTCAGATGGGACAAGGGATGGACACATCCTAAGGTTTGACTCTGGTTATGGTTACACAATTCTGCAAATATATTGGAGTTGAAACATTAGCCAAGTATGTTATAGAAATTGTAAACAAAGACTTTCAAAAATGAACATTAGAAAAATAGTTCTATTGTTTCTGAAAGTCAGAAGCCTGTTGTAAACTCTCACAAGAAAACATATAACCTGCTGTGTGTGGTGGTGGCTGCCTGTAATCCCACCACTAAGGAGGCAGGGGCAGGAGGATGTCAAATTTGAGGCCAGCCAGGGCTACATAGTATCTCAAAAAACAAGGACTGTGGATACATTTCCATGGTAGACCACTTGCTTCGCATGCTTAAAGCCCTGGGTTTGATCCCCCGTGCCACCATCATTCTATCACTTGTCCCTGTCAGTGAATACTAATGGCAGGGAAGGAGGTAGCAAGGGCACAGATGTAACATCAAAATGTTTATAGTGATTACATATGCAAAAAATAATTACAATTGATAAGGAATATGCATGGACAGGAATCGCCTGCCTAATTTCACCAGGCCAGAAAAATGAGGTAAATGATAGTAATTTATGTAAGACATCTCTGCTCTTTAGTTACAGAACTTGAACTTTTTTTTGAGACAGAGAAGCTGTGTATCCCAGTCAGGTATCAACCCTGAGATCCTCCTGCCTGAGCCTCCCGAGTGCTGGGATTACAGGCATGCAGTAGCACAATTCGCAATAAAACGTTTTTGCATTTGTAGTGCATCTGTTGTTTTGGCCAATACTGTGCACTGGGAGGGGGATATTTTCTTTATGACAGGACTCAGAGACAACAGGAGGGCAGCCTGATCTAATTGATCCCTGCCAGTGTTCCCATGTTTTGTTTAATGTATTTGGTCTTGTTAACTGAAACTATGTTCATTGAAAACAAGTGTTTCAAAACAAGAAAAGAGTGAGAAAGGAGGGAAAGGGGAAAGACAAGGGGAGAATGAAAACATAGAGGTATTCATAGAGTAGGAGAAAAAAAGACCACAATGAAACAAAATGACTTGGAATGATCTTTGAGTTTACAGGACCTCTTCATTCTAATGTTTCTTCAGTAATTCGGTATTGCTCAGTATGCTGAAGGTAGAAGTCTGTTAAAGGTAGAGGACCTTTTGTATTTTGATTGGTTGTTGCCCTCTAAGAAAATAATCTAATCAAAGTTAGTCTAGGGGATGCCTTCTGGTCCAATCAGAACAAGTCTCCCAGGAGCCCTCATTTGAATACAGTCTATAAAAGCGCTGGTCAGTGCAGCACTCATCCTCTCTGTTCTTTCCTCTGTGGTGTGAGTCTGTGCTATGCTTCCTGGCCTCTGCTATTCTAAAATAGCAGCATCCAGAGGTGTGGAGGGATCAATTCTGCATGGTACCTGAGATGCAGAACTGGGTTTGACTGCTTCCAGAAAAATTCCCAGTGCTTCTCCATTGTCCTCCAACATGTCATCTTGATGAGTCCTGTCATTAAAGTTTGTGAGGGTATCACAGGGAGGTTGTGACCACAGGTCCTGGACACTCCCCTACTGTAGGGTGGGGTAGGGAAGAATAGCTTTCCTTCTGTGTGTGGGTATTTTCCTGGAATAGGTTGCTGGTGGTGCCAGGTCTCCTCTTGGAAGAACTGCCTGACTGCCTTGGCATTTCTAAGTGGGAAGAGTAGCCTTGGGTTGGGCAGGGAGAAAGAGTGGCTCTGTTGGCCACTAACTGTCCATTAGTTGGGTCCCAGATTTATCCTCCTGGGGCCATTCTGGACACAGGGAGTCACCTTGTGTTGTCAGAGAATTAGGCTCAATCCAGTGTGTCATCAACCTACCCGTCAGGTGAGTGAAACACCAAATGGGTTGCCTCCTCCTGTTGGCAGAGGGCACGAGGGCACCCTGACACTTTACTTATTCTTTCTGCATTTGAGAGCTCTCCTTTGGATGTTTTTGTTGTTTCTGGGTCTTGGTTTTCTTTTGTGGAAAGGAGAATGTTAGTCTGGAGGCTTCTGTTACATCCTTTTTGTTGGTTCAGGAGTCATCTTTAAGCTGGCATTGAAGGTCCTCTGATACAGTACCAATAGCATTCACCCAGTACCCAATGAGTTGTTAAATAGATGTCATTTTCCCCCCTGAATTCAGATTCTGCCTCACAGATGAGTCTGCCTCTCCTATGTACAGGCTGTAATCCTATAATTGCTTGAGTAAGTCTCTGAGGGGTGTACTCTGTTGGATTTGTTCATCTAACCTCATGTAAAAAATAATTAGACCTTGTATTTCTTTTTCATTCTAAATTAAATGGGAATACCAAATCCTGTTACTGATGCTTAGTCATGGTCACTTATGATGTTTCTGCATTTGAGCATTAACGTCACTTGTGGTGAATTTGGTTACATACATTTGTAGTATGTTAACACTTTGGACACCTTAATATATATTCTTTCTTCTGAAATATGTTTTTAAAACTTTGAACAGATTTAAGCATTATATATTTAGGTCCATGTAACTGACAGAGGGCAGGGGCTATTTTCACAATTATATCCAAATGTGTGGCATTTAATTGGTTAAAATGTTGAAATGAAATATCCTTATTTGTGGTTTGGCTTTAAAAAGTCAATTTCAGGTTCCATCCATTGAGGCAATGGGAGATCCAACTGTGCATGTGCTGAGGCTGCAAGCTTCTTGGCATATGCTACATTTTATCATCAGATTTTACTTATAAATACATAAATCCAAGTTCAATATGATATCAACACAGTAACAAAAGATAATTAAATCTCAATCATGGGGAGCCTCTTCTAAGCACAGAACTCAGTGCACCTGCACTGGTCACACACCCAAGATCCTGGCCCCATATCTTCACTTTAATTGACTAATTTACACCCATCTACAATGTGAGTTCCTACACACAAACATATTGGATATTTGAAAAACTTGAACATTTTATTTTGGGATGAAAGTAAATGATAGTTTTTCAATTTTAATTTTCTTGATCCATTTCAAATGCACTTACCCTATAAGAAAGTCATTTGGATCTTTGTGTTCTATATTTTAAAAAGTTTGAAGGAAGGTTTGAATTTTCAGTTTAGATAACATTTCCATAGCTCTTGTGTGCACACACATGAACATACACTCCCTCCTTATGTCCCTTTCTCCCCACTCCCTCCAGGGTCTCATGTAGTCCAGTCTGTCCTGGAACTTGCTGTATAGCCCAGACTGGCCTAGAACTCCTGATGTACTGGCCTTCTGTGAGTGTAGGCATGGGTCAGCACACCCAATTTCCACATTCTTCTAATAGGCTTCTATCTACCCTTTTTAAAAAGCATTTTTCCCTATTGAGCTAGGTGGGGGTACATTACGGCATTTACATAAGTTCTTACACTATGTCAAATATATAATACTTGAATTACACCCCTCCACCGTTCTCCTTTATCTCCTCTTCACTCATTCTTGGAACAGTTTCAACAGGTATCATTTTTCCATGTACATATATGTGTACATAGTATTTGCACTATATTCACCCTCCCACACCTTTTCCCATCACCTTCTCCCCCCCATAAACCTTAAATTTTAAATTTCTACATATATATCCAGAATGTAGGAAAGTATGGTAGAATGGAAAGTATCACAAATATATGTGCATAATACATATATTTATTTATATACCAGTTACTGATTTTATTTTTAATAAAAAGGGAAAATAAAATATAGTACTCCAAAAATAGTAATGTTATAATTTCTAGAATCATTGGTTTACTTTACTTTTTCCTTACATTTCTGAATTTTGCACATTTTCTAAAATAAGCATAGGTAACTTAACTACACAAATGCAGAGAGTCCTAGCCACCATATGGCCAAGTGCAAATTCCATCATGCTCTGAAATTCTCTATGTTCCTTTATAATTAATCTACCTCCATATTGCCAGACCCTGGCAACCCCAGATTTCTTTTCCATTCCTGTGGCTTTGCCTTTCCAGAATGTCATAAAAGAAGAATTGTTCAATATGTAGCCTTTTTGAGTCTGGCTTCTTTCACATAGCACAATATGTTAGAAGTGTTCTATGTTCTTGTGTACATCCATAGTTAACTTCATCTTTTGCTAAGTGGTATTCCATTGTATGGACACACAGTTGGCTTATTCATTTAAAAGTTGAATATTTTGGTTTGTTCAAGTTTTTGGAGATTATGAATAAAGCTGCTATAAACATATCTCTATACTTTTTAATCTGATCATAAGTTTTTTTTTACTTAGATAAATACTGAGAAGCAAGATTGCTGGGTCATATATTAAGTGTATGTAGAACTTTATAAGGAACTGACAAACTGTCTTTCAAAATGGCGATACCATTTTTGATTCTCATTAGTGGTTTATGAGAGTTTCAGCTCCTCCACTTTCTTGCCAGAAGCACTGGCTATTGCCAAGTGTTGCTGTATGTATCTGTATTCTGATAGGTGTACAGTATAATCCCTGCATGTTTCTCTAGTAGGTTACCAGGCTGAGCATCTGTTCATATGTACATCTTAGGAGAAATGTCTGTTCAAATCTTTTGCCCATTAAAAATGTGGCAGTTTGCTGATCATTGAATTGTTATTTGCACTTGCAATGAGATTCAGGTGCTGCTCTTGCTCTGTGCCATTGGGAGTAGCTCCAACCCAGCACAGCACTCCTCAAACTTTAGTGTCTGTTAAAGCCACCCGGGTAGATCTGGTGGGTCTTGGGTGATCCAGGGATCCTGCGTTTCTAACCATATCCCACAAGACTCTGAATCTTCTGTGATCACAGTTTGAGCAGGAAGGGCTTTGGGGAATGAAGGATTCCAAAAAAGGGTTACTTGTCAGAAATGGAAAGATGAATATTTTTTCCTAAAAGATAAGGGGTAGAGAAAAATAGAAGGGAAGGGAAGGAGAAGAGGGAAGGGTAATTTTTGCAAACAGTAAAGCAGGAAAAAAAATAAGGAAAAATGAGCCACATCAGGTTGAAGGAAAAAGGAAATTAAAAATTTGGGGGTCAGGGGTGAGCCTGGAGGGGTCCGCCACAGTCATGTTACAAGGGACATCTTTGTATTTATTTCCTTTGGGCAGAGATTCATTGGAATATTTCACTCAGGAGAGTAATACAATCACATTGTCAGTACAGAAATACATCTCTGGCAACAGAATGAAAAAGCAATTGGAGAAAAGAATGGAGGCTGTAAATGGAGAGGTTATTGCAGTTGGGCAAAGAGATGAAGGGTGCTTGAATGAAGGCAGTCACAATGAGGAGAAAGAGGAAGAGCCACATTAAGAGGTGTGTTGGAAGAACTCTCAACATCACTAGGTAAATTTGGATGTAGGAAAGATAGGAGAAGGGTAGAAGGGCAATGGGGTGATGTCATTTACCAGGACATGGAATGAAGGTTAAGGACTAAGGTTTGTGTAGAAGATGAGTTTCATCAGATCTGCTGAAGCTGTGATCCTTCTTGTATCTTCACCCGCAAATGTCTAGAAGAGCTTTTGTGAGCACATGGAGAACAGCAGAAAAATAGTTTGAGGTCATAACTTACAAGTACTCAGACCCTAAATGGTAGCTGAAAGTGAAGTTCCCTGATGAAATCTCCTCAAACTACAGAAGAGAGGAGAAAAGCCCCAAAGATATCATCCAAGAAGAACTCACACTTAAGAGAGATAAGGGGGAAAATCCACGGAAGGAAGGGGGCATTTCTCCCACTAAGGGAATGTATTTTAATTGGAAATTCTGTGAGGAAAGAATAGCCAGCCCAAAGTGTTGATTTAAAATTATTTCTTTCAATATCTAACATGTGTTTTCCTTCCTTATAGGCAGTGGATGAACAAAATATTCTCATTTTCCCAATTTTTCTAAGGTAAAAGATAATATTCATTAATGCATGTTTTGCTCTTTGGTTTGTGGAAGGTCGTTTATGCTTTGTTTTTTCAGTCTTTAATTGCTTCTCAATAGAGAGCCTATAAAGGCAAAATATGATTTCTTCCTGTGTTTCAGCATCTGTATTTAATAACTGAATGTCTGTAAACAGAACCAGGCAATTCAGTAATTATGCAATTACTAAAGGTCATTGTCAGTATGAGCATATTTCATTAGATGCAAACTTTGCTGCTTTATTACAGATACTTTAGAAAATGCACTGATCCATACTAGAAAAAAAAGCACAGATTTACTATATAGTGATACCAAAAGTTCGCAACTTGTTTAAAAATGTTTCTCTGTCATTTGATCCTAAGGTGGCAGTAATTGCAGGCATGTGGTGGGGGTCTGACTTAGTGCTTCCACCCCAACCTAGTGCAAGGACCAGGTTGAGTCCTGTGCTGCAGAAATGTATTTTCGGATGTAAGAGAGTCCTGGACACAGGCTCAGAATTCCTGTTTCTTCTATTTCTTAGATGCTACTCATACTTGGATATGTTGGCTTATTTTATTTCAGCAAATTCTTTCTTGGATTTCTAATATTACCAAATACAGGAGAAACAAAAGAAAAAAGATAAAACAATGACATACACAGACTATTTCAAAACAATATGAGAGAGCAGTGCACTAGGAGTTTGAGAGCAATTCTTCAGCTAGAAGAAGAAAGGATGGTCAGCATTTCTGGAGGAGGAGAAGCCCAAGATGATTTTTAAAAGAGGAACTTGTGTAGCTAGGTTTTATAGTGGAGAGAAGGTGGTGACTGAAATCTCAGAAGATTGTTCTAGCAAAAATGTACAAAAAAGAGCAGAATGAACAGAAGGGTGTGCTGGGGGAACACTGTGTAGCTTTGTAGTATGGAGAATTAAAATGTAGATGTGTGGTTTGGTTCACGCAGGTCAAGACAGCTGCCTAGGCTGGGATGAAAACTTGGACTTTAGCATACAATTGAAGCAACTTTAAATCATTTTCTTCAGAGTTATTCCTACTATGGAATAAGCTGGCAACCCTTTCCTGATAACTCCTACCTAAGCTGAGTCTCCCTCTCCCCAGGTATGTAGGGTAACCTCTGCTTAAGCAAAATGCTATCTACAGCTGCAAAATGGAAATAGTTTTTAGGAAAACTGGCTGCTGCTCCAACACTGAGCTGTAGAGGGATGAAACTGCTGAGGAGCCTAGCTTTAGTTTGATCCCTGTTCCTACGAAGAAGGGATGCTCTTAGCCACTTCCCTGCTTCCCACTGGCATAGGGCCTTGCTTCTCCTGGCCAGTTCCTTGCTTCCTATTGGTACCAGGTCACATCCAACAGCAGGACACATTCTTGGAGTGAAGGAACATTAGTGGGGCTCCACTTAGGGTTCTAGGCCTGTTTCTCCCCACCCACAGCAGCCTCTTCAGTCTGTTTTGTGTGGTAGGCTCCAAGTTTAGTCGTCAAGTGAATAATGTCATAAAGCTTCCTTATTATTGGAAGACATTATATGAATGCACTTTTAAAACAAGTATTAGACATGTCTTTATTATACATGATAATAATAATAAGCAGTGTTGATGGTAATGTGTAGAAGAATCTCACTTGTCAGTGGACTTGGTCATTTATAAGCAGCTCTTTCGATTTTCACAGATAAGGACATGGACATGTGTCCATATGTCAGCTCTTCCCATTTTCGCAGATAAGGACATGGACAGAAAATAGTGCAATTTGGCTTACTTACAGAAAAATATATATGCAGCTATTTCACTTCAAAGATAAGACATAAAATCAATGTTGAGAACTTTAATGGATGTAGAAGAGACAATTTTCTAATCTCTTCTTCTCAGATGCATTTGTGATCCTCCTTCTCATGTGCCCATGTTGGGTCACAGGTGTTATAACTTGAAGTTTCTTAGTCTTGGTGGACACTTGTCCTTAGGTGAATCACTATTAGTATTCCCCAGTATTCCACAGGTGGTTTTAATTACTTTCCCTGCTCATTTTTAAGACATTTTGATGAAACTGCAAATAAGTATGTTCCTCTAATTGAAAAAGAAAAAGATAAATTGATCCCAGAAGAATTATGCATCTATCTAGTATCTACTTTCACTTGTGTTATCCAAGTACCAAGGTCGTGTATAAGACACATATGCCCCAGCCATGCTCATTGTATAAAGCATTCATCAGTTAGAATGGAAACAGGTAACATTGATGAAATTCTCTAAATCCAACTCTAATCTCCTCTAACTTATAAATAATCAGCCATCTTTTTTTGAGAAACATCAACTGTCAAGTCCATATGTGCTTTTCTAATGGTGTTTGTATGGAAGCTTTTATTTTCTTCATATAAGCTGCCACATTTGTCATGTAACTGCCACCAGCACCTCCATATCATTTTTTATGACTCTTTCCACATTAAGTGAGATTTAAAACCAAGACAAAATAGTAAAAAAGTTAGCCATCATAGAAAAGATTGCTGTTTGTCTACTTTTTGAAGCAGCAGCAAATCAAATGAGTTTTAGATGGACCATTATTTACTGTTCCCTGATGTGTCTGAGGGGCTGGTTGATGTTTTCCTTAGTGTCACCACAACACAGCATTTAAAGCTTCCACTTGAAGGTGATTTCCTGCTTAAAAGAAGATAGGGGAAAAGCAAATTTCTCCTTTGTGTACTGAACACAGAGTTGGAGGAGTATGAGTGACCTAGAACACTTTCTTTTCTGAGACAAGGCACAGCTCATTGTTATAGAGAGGAAACACAGAGGAAAAGAAAAGTCTATGCATGTTGAGGATGTGGAGCTCATCCTTGCAGGTTTCTTTGAAGTCTCTCCTTTTCCTCCTCTGAGCTGCATCCTGCAAATGATGCTCTGAGCATGAGTCATGGAGTGGCCACAATCTTCTGATTCTTAAGGGCTTAACCATCCTGTCCAAGCAGGTCTCCCTTACTATTCTTTGATGTTGCAGTCACTTGTTTTCTTCATATCACTTCCTAGAAGAATACACAAAAAATTCCCCTCCTTTCTTTTGAAGTAAAAGATCCTGACTTCTTACCTGTTTGTTTTGTTCCTGATCATTTACAATGGAACATTTCATACAGCAGGCAATCAATACAAGTTGGTTGAGTTAATGGTAAAAGAAGGGGTTTATAAAATTATTATATCCCCAATCTTTGGTTTGTATTTACCTTCCTGATTTTATATTGCCCATGATAACTGTGCTAGTCAGTTTCTCAGTGGCATGACAAGAAAAACAAGTTAGGGAAGGAAGATTTATTTAGCTCACAGTTTTAGGTCCACCATGGCAGGGAAGGTGTGGTTGAGTAAAGCATCTCTGGGAAGCCAGGACGGTGTATGTGTGTGTGTGTGTGTGTGTGTGTGTGTGTGTGTGTGTATGTGTGTATGTGTGTGTGGAGAGAGAGAGGGAGAGAAGGAGAGAGAGAGGAGAGAGGGAAAGGAGAAGAAGAAGAAGAGGAGAAGGAGGAAGATAAAAGAAGAGGAGGAGGGGAGGGGAGGAGGAGGGGGAGGAGAGAGAGAACATGCCTGTGCTAGTGGAATTTTTTCATCTTTTCCCTTTTATTCCATCTGGGCCCCCAGCCTATGTGATGGTGCTACCCATATTTAGGGCCCATCTCCCTCCTTTGGTTAATCCTCTTTGAAATGCCCTCACAGACATACCCAGAAGTGTGCTTTACTAATCCCCTAGGTGTTTCTCAATCCAATCTAATTAAATTTTATAAAATTACTAAGACAGAGATTCCAAGATGGTGACTAGAGGGAGGAAGCAGAAAGCATGCTTCCTAAAGTAAAATCTTGGAGACATGCTTAAGATACACCTTGCAGGAAAAACCACCAAGAAGAGGCAAAACTCTGACACCCCCAGCCTGTGCATAGCATCCCCATTCCACGTTAAATGGAGAAACCAGGAGGGCTCCTGCACCACCAGATGCCAGTTCCTAATTTGCTTGGGAGAAGCAGACCACCAGGTGAGCTAAGTGGCATGCAGTACTCCCACAGACAACCCTGGAAAAGATTAGCATAGCTCTCTGGACAGACTGATACCCACCCAGGGAAAAAAGAGAAAAAACCAAACTGAATAATAAGCAGCTGAAAAAAAAAGACAAAGAGGGTGGGGCACCCTGAGTTCCTGGGAATGGGGGAGGGGCACTCCCTCACATGAACTGTAAATAAACAAGCTGGCCAGAGAAGGCAGGAGTGGTGCCACCTCCCCCAATGTGCTTGGAGAGGGGAAGGCTTCCAACAGCTGCTAAAGTGTGGCATGTTCCACCAGAGAGTGGGGGAGGGGCACATCCCCATGCAAACTCTAAATAAAAAATGACTGCAATTGCAACAAGCAGGTAGGCCTGTATACTGAAGAAAATAAAAGGGGCATGCATCCAGGAGAACTCTAAATAAACAAAGCCTGCAGGGCTAGGTGAGTGTAAAGCTCATTCCTGAGATCTCAATAAATAAAGCCTGCAGTGGCAGATGGCTGGCAGTAGGTGGCAAGTGAGCTGCAGCCTCATATAGACATTCACAAAGCTGTTCCCAGACTCTTTTTTTTTTTCTCTCTTCCTTTGATGAGACAATGACAGAACTAGGACTGGATGCTGAAGGACTAACTGAAACTGTATTGCATTTGAACTTGGGATTTGTTTATTTGTTTGTTTCCCCTTTGATGAGACAATGACAGAACTACTTCTCAGACACCAACACCAGGACTGGAGGCTGAAGGACTAACACCTAAATTATTAAGACTGAAACTTTATTGCATTTGAACTTTTTTTTTTTATCCTTTCTCTATCTCTTTAATGCCTGTTTAGATTACTGTTGATTAGTACACTATCTCTTCCAGTTTATTTCTTTGGCTCTGTTTTCTTTTTGTTTGTTTGTTTGTTTTGTTTTGTTTTTTTTCCCATTTTCTTTAACTTCTTTGCTTTCCCTCTCCTCTCACCCTTCCATTCTAGATATCACCATTGTTATTATTACAAGCTAGAGAATACTGAATTACACACAGTACAGGGACAGTAACAATAGCAAGGGCAATGATGGGAAGATGGAAAAAAGAGGGAAACCATTTCCCTCCAATAATAAATTAGTACAGGAACCAGAGGGAAATGAAGAAAACAGATATCCAGATCCAGAACCCAATGAAGCCCAAAAGAACAATCTGAAAGAAGAAATCCTGCAATTAATCAATGAGAATTTTACAGAGATGATACTGAATATGGTCAACCAAAATGAACAGGAGACATTCAAGAAATTCCAAGACAACAAAAATAGAGAATTTGAGAAAGCACAAGAACATATGAAGAAAATAGAGAAGCACTGTGTAAACACAAAAATGAAACAAAGAACATGATAAATAAAGAGATAAATTAAATAAGGATGAAAATAGACAGTATTAAAGGGCAAATGACTCAGGATATGGAAAACCTCAGAAAAAAGAATGAAACAGAAATGCAAAACAAAATGGAAGGCCAATCCAGCAGACTAGAACAAACAGAAGACATAATCTCAGAACTCGAAGATGAATGGTAATTAAAGGAAAACTGAAGAACTATTAGTTAAACAACTCAAGACCTGTGAAAAGAAAATGCAAGAACTTACTGACTCCATCAAAAGACCAAACCTGAGAATCATGGGCATTGAAGAAGGAGAAGAGGTGCAAGCAAAAGGAATGCATAATATATTCAACAAAATAATAACAGAAAGTTTCCCAAATCTAGAGAAAACTATGCCCATACAGGGACAGGAAGCCTCCAGAACTCCAAACAGACCTGACCAAAATAGAACTATCCCACAACATATTATCATTAAAACAACAAGTACAGAGACTAGAGAAAGACTATTGAATGCTGCAAGAGAGAAAAAACAAATAACATATAAAGATAATCCTATCAAAATCACAGCAGACTCCTCAACAGAAACATTAAAAACAAGAAGAGCTTTCGGATGAAGTCTTCCAGACACTGAATGAAAATAACTTCAACCCTAGGATACTCTACCCAACAAAACTATCATTCAAAATAGATGGATCAATAAAAGTCTTCCATGATAAGCAGAAACTAAAACAATATATGACCACAAAGCCACCACTACAAAAGATTCTTCAAGGGATTCTGCACACAGAAAGTGAAACCCAACATAACCATGAAAGAGCAGGCAGTACCAAACTACAGGAACAGAAAAAGCAAGAAAGTAGAGAGTAACATTGATTTAGGTACACACAATCAAACCCTCAAACAACTAAGATAACTAAATAACAGGAATCACCACATAGCTATCAATACTAACACTTACTGTTAATGGGCTTAATTCCCCCATCCAAAGGCACCAATTGACAAACAGGATTAAAAAGGAAGACCCAACAATTTGTTGCTTACAGAAGACCCATCTCATCAATAGAAATAAGGATAGGCTTAAGATGAAAGACTGGAAGAAGATTTACCAAGCCAATGGCCCCCCAAAACAGGCAGGAGTAGCAATACTTATCTCAGACAAAGTAGATTTCAAACCTACATTGATCAAACAAGATAAAGAAGGACATTCCATACTAACAAAAGGGGAAACAGCCCAAAAGGAAATAACAATTATCAACCTATGTGCACCCAATGTCAATACACCCAATTTCATCAAACATACACTGAAGGACCTAAAAGCATTTATTAACTCCAACACAGTGGTCATGGGACACATTAACACCCCACTATCATCAATAGATAGGTCATCCAAGCAAAAAATCAATAAAGAAATCCTAGATCTAAAATATACCATAGATCAAATGGACCTTCTTGATGTCTACAGAATATTTTTTCCATCTTCTACACAATACACATTCTTCTCAGCAGCTCATGGAACCTTCTCCAAAATAGATCATAACCGAGGGCACAAAGCAAATCTCGGTAATATAAGAAAATGGAAATTATACCATGCATTCCATCTGATCACAATGCAATAAAACTAGAACTCAACAACAAAAATAAAGACAAAAAACATGAAAACAGATGGAAACTGAATAATTCATTGTTTAGTGAACAATGGGTCATTGATGAAATAAAAGAGGGAATTAAACGGTTCTTGGAAGTCAATGAAAATGAAAACACAACCTACTGGAACCAATGGGACACAGCAAAGGCAGTCCTGAGAGGAAAGTTTATAGCCATGAGTGCATATATTAAAAAGACTGAAAGATCTCAAATCAATAACATAATGATACACCTCAAACTCCTAGAAAAGCAAGAATAAGACAATCCCAAAACAAATAATAAAAATAAGAGTTAATAAATATAAGAGCTGAAATCAATGAAATAGAAACCAGAAAAACCATACAAAGAATTTATGAAAAAAAAAGTTTGTTCTTTGAAAAAATAAACAAAATTGACAGACCCTTGGAAAACCTGACTAAAATGAGGAGAGAAAAACCCAAATCAGTAAAATCAGGAATGCAAAATGGGAGATAACAACAAACAACATGGAAGTCCAGGAAATCATCAGGGACTACTTTGAGAACCTATATTCAAATAAATTTGAAAATCTTGAAGAAATGGAAAGATTTCTACATACTTATGATCATCCAAAACTGAGCCAAGAGGACATTAATAACCTGAATAGATCTATAACACAAAATGCAATTGAAACAGCAATCAAGAGTCTCCCCAAAAAGAAAAGTCCAGGACCTGATGGATTCTCTGATGAATTCTATCAGACCATTAAAGAAGAACTAATATCAACCCTCCTTAAACTGTTCCATGAAATAAAAAGGGAAGGAAAACTGCCTAACACATTTTATGAAGCCAGTATTACACTTACCCCAAAACCAGGCAAAGACAACTCCAAAAAGGAGAACTATAGACCAATCTCCTTAATGAACATTGATGTAAAAATCCTCAACAAAATAATGGCAAACTGAATTCAGCAACACATCAAAAAGATCATTCACCACAACCAAGTAAGCTTCATCCCAGGAATGCAGGGGTGGTTCCACATATGAAAATCAATAAATGTAATAAACCACATTAACAGAAGCAAAGACAAAAACCACTTGATCATCTCAATAGATGCAGAAAAGCAATTAATAAGATCCAACACCATTTCATGATAAAAGCTCTAAGAAAACTAGGAATAGAAGGAAAGTACCTCAACCTTATGAAAGCTATATATGACAAACCTACAGCCAGCATTATACTTAAGGTTGAAAAGCTGAAAACATTCCCTCTAAAATCAGGAACAAGACAAGGGTGCCCACTATCTGTACTTCCATTCAACACAGTACTGGAATTCCTAGCCAGAGCAATTAGGGAAGAAGAACGAATAAAGGGAATACAAATAGGTAAAGAAACTGTCAAAATATCCCTATTTGCAGACAATATTATCCTATACCTTCAAGACCCCAAATACTCTACCCAAAAACTCTTGGACACCATCAACAGCTATAGCAAGGTAGCAGGATATAAAATCAACATAGAAAAATCATTAGCTTTTCTATATACTAATAATGAACAAGCTGAGAAAGAACATATGAAAACAATTCCATTTACAATAGCCTCAAAAAAAATCAAATACCTAGGTACCTAGGAGTAAACTTAACAAAGGATGTGAATGACCTCTACAAGGAAAATTATATAAACCCCTGAAGAAGGAGATTGAGGAAGATTATAGAAAGTGGAAAGATCACCCATGCTCATGGATTGGTAGAATCAACATAGTAAAAATGGCTATACTACCAAAAGCAATCTACATGTTTAATGCAACTCCCATCAAAATCCCCATGACATTCATCAAAGAGGTTGAAAAATCTACCTTAAAATTCATTTGGAAACACAAGAGGCCACAAATAGCCAAGGCAATACTCAGCAAAAAGAACAATGCTGGAGGTATCACAATACCTGACTTCAAAGTATATTACAAAGCAATAGCAATAAAAATAGCATGGTTCTGGCACAAAAACAGACATGAAACCAGTGGAACAGAATAGAAGACCCAGATATGAATCCACACAACTATAACCAACTTATTTTTCACAAAGGCACTAATAATATACGATAGAGAAAAGACAGCCTCTTCAACAAAAACTGTTGGGAAAACTGGTAAGCAGTCTGTAAAAAACTGAAACTAGATCCATGTTTATCACCCTGTACTAGTATTAACTCAAAATGGATCAAAGACCTTAATATCAGACCCCAAACTCTAAAGTTGGTACAGGAAAGAGTAGGAAATACTTTGGAAGTAATAGGTATTGGCAAGGACTTCCTCAATGGAATCCCAGCAGCTCAACAAGTAAGAGAAAGTATAGACAAATGGGATTTCATAAAACTAAAAAGCTTCTGCTCAAAAAAATTAATGCACTCTAAACTGAAGAGACCACCCACAGAGTGGGAGAAAATATTTGCCAGCTACACATCAAAGGACTGATAACCAAAATATATAGGGAACTCAAAAAGCTAAACTCTCCTAAAATTAATGAACCAATAAAGAAATGGGCAAGTGAACTAAACAGAACTTTCACAAAAGAAGAAATTCAAATTGCCAAAAAACACAGGAAAAAATGCTCACCATCTCTAGCAATAAAGGAAATGTAAATTAAAACCACACTAAGATTCCACCTCACCCCTGTTAGAATAGCCATCATTAGCAACACCACCAAAAACAGGTGTTGGCAAGGATGTTGTGAAATAAGAACCCTTTCACACTTCTGGTGGGAATGCAAACTAGTACAACCACTCTGGAAAAAAATTTGGAGGTTTCTTAAAAATCTAAACATAGATCTGCCATAAGATCCAACAATCCCATTCTTGGGGATATACCCAAAAGAATGTGACACAGGTTACTCCAGAAGCACTTGCACATCCATGTTTATTGCAGCACTATTCACAATAGACAAGTTATGGAAACAGCCAAGATGCCCCACTACTGATGAATGGATTAAGAAAATGTGGTATTTATACATAGTGGAATTTTATGCAGCCATGAAGAAGAATGAAATCTTATTATTCACAAGTAAGTGGATGGAATTGGAGAACATCATTCTGAGTGAGGTTAGCCTGGCCCAAAAGATCAAAAATCATATGTTCTCCCTCATATGTGGACATTAGGTGAAAGGCAAACACAACAAGGGGATTGGATTTTGATCACATGATAAAGCGAGAGCACACAAGGAAGGTATGAGGATAGGTAAGACACCCAAAAAACTAGATAGCATTTGTTGCCCTCAATGCAGAGAAACTAAAGCAGATACTTTAAAGTGACTGAAGCCAATAGGAGAAGGGGACCAGGAACTAGACAAAAGGTTAGTTCGAGAAGAAATAATTTAGAAGGTAACACACATGCACAGGAAAGCAATGCGAGTCAACTCCCTGTATAGCTATCCTTATCTGAACTAGCAAAAACCCTTGGTACTTCCTATTATTGCTTATATGCTCTTTTCAACAAAATTAGAGATAAGGGCAAAATAGTTTCTGCCTGGTAGCATGGGGTTAGAGGGGTAGAGGGAAGGGGCACAAGTGAATAAAAGAAAAAAAATTACTATGACATTTTAGAGGGAAAATTATTTCCTACTTTAAAAAACAAACAAACAAATAACTAGCATCAGAGTTACTTTTGGAAAGAGAACTTTTGCACTAGGAAAATACTCATATGGGAAACTTTGGTTAAGATAGGAGAATGCCAAGGACATGGTTTATACTATTGAAGTGAAATAAAAAACATTGCTGGATAAAATGCTCTAAGTAAGGTGTTAATAGTAGTCTGAGGTTGAGGAAGGGAGTTATACCATGTGATGATGCCCTGGAATATTGGGAAAAAGTATTTAACAAGGCTGGGGTGTGTCTCAAGCACTAGAGCATTTCCTAGCATGTGTGAGGCCCTGGGTTCAACACCTTAACAGTTAAGCAGATGAGCTGTTTCTTGAGGCAGAGTAGCCAACATTCTTTGAGAGCACAGTTATCTAATACCTGGTTTTGACTTGCTCTCAGATAAATCACTTTTTTTTGTTTGCTTGTTTGTTTTGTGGCACAAGGGTTTGAACTTAGGGCCTCTGTTTGCTAAGCAGGCACTCTACCACTTGCACTTCTCTACCATCTTACATAAATCATTTTTATAGTGCCAAGCTTTGGAAAAGTCTGATGCATACATATGTTTTTGGAAAAAGTTTTGGGAAAACACCTGAAAAAGAGCTATGTCCATTCCTGGTCACTGAGGAAGTGGGAGCTGGAACGGCTGCAGAGGTGACAGGTGGATATTGTTTGAGAGTCAGTGATCTCTTTCTGTTCCTTTAAGTTGTACTTAACATTATAGCATGAATATTTTTGGTTGGTGGCTTTGGTTTTCAGAAGTATTTGATTGCACTGAATGGTCTATCTTTATACAGAACCATAATACAAACATAGAATATAATCGTTGGCTAAGAAGAACATGTCTGCTACTTTTAATGGCATATAAAAAAAGCAAAAGTGTGATTTATTAGTGATTTCTGGTTTTGAAGGTAGGATTCTGTGTTTTCTATTTCAACTGTCTTAGAAATTTCTGATTACTACAATCAGTTTCCCAGGGGAAAGCTTGGAAACTTGAGCCTGTGCATCCTGTGAGAGAAACTCCCTTGTGGACTGGCAGGGGGAAGGAAGGAGGGGAGGCCTGAGGATGGGGGACCCCAGCACAGCCCAGGGCCACCCAGGATTCCTCCCAAGGAAAGGGGGCTCTCAGGATACTTTGTGGCTCTTATTTGAGGGTTCAACTCTGGTATAGGCTCATCACTTTTATTGTTATTGGAAATGAGACTAATATATCTGTAACCTTTTTCAAAGCCAAGTATGGGTTCACACCTGCCAAATATAAAAGCCACATGCTTAAGGGCATTTGCTTTTTCTCACTCCACCAGTCATGCAATTAAGAAGTGAATGTCATGAGATGGAACATTTGAAAGAACCATTGATCATCTTTCCTTGGGATGTAAAAATCAGTAATAAAAACTCAAGTTTGTTTTACGTTTTGGTTTAAAAATTATAGGCTAGTAATACCTTGTTAAAATATACAAATCCACAAATTACCCTTATTGCCAAGCAACAACTAAAATTTTGTTTTTGCTTATACAAAATGAGATGGATTGTGGTCCTACTGTTCTGTGGCCTGATGGTTTGCCCTCTTAAACCTCAGAAAGGGGAAAATTCTCCTCTGGCTACCTTTCTGCCAAATAAGTCTTTCTTTGAGTGCCTCTAACATGTGGCTTCAGCATACATTCAGGGAGTTATTTCCAAGTGACTGTACAGTAGGTTTGTATCTGGTTTTCAGCTGAGTTCATTGTCATATACTTCACTCTTGAATTGCTCAGAATTGCTTCAGTTGTCCACTGTTCCATACCAGCATCATTTGTGCTCAGTTGAGATTCAAGGAAAAAATGTGTAGAGGTGGCTATGCTTTCTGTTAGTCATCTTTTTCATTGTTATAGAAAATACCTGAGAGACATAAACTTAAAGTGAGGAAAGTCTTATTTTGACTCATCATTTTGAGGTTTCAGTCCATGGTCTCTTGGCACTGTTGCTTTGGGCTTGAATATTTGGCATAGCACATTATAGCAGGAGTGCATGACAGAGGAAAACTGCTCCCCCCACCCATAATGACCTAATTTCCTGCCATTAGTGCCCTCCTCCTTAAGCTTTCACCATTTCCCAATAATACCATCAGCTTTGACATCAGATACTAAAAAGATTGCTTAATTATGCTGTTTAAATCTATGGGCCACAGGCCCATGGGGTAGGTACTTGGTCCCCAGATTGGCACTATTTGGAGGAGTAAAAACTTTAAGAGGTGAGGCCTAGTGGTAGATCTTTTGGCCTTTGGGATCATCCCCTCAAAGGAATGGCAGGACCTCAGTCTCTCCTTTCTCTCTTTCTCTTTCTGACCACAAAGTGAGTGTGTTTTTTTCTCCCATGCATTACTACAATGATATACTGCTTTAGTTCAGGCCCAAAGCAATGGAACAAAGCAATCATGGACTGAAAATTCCTAAAATTGTGAGCAAAGAGAAATTTTTTCTAGTTACAAGATTATTACCTTGGAATGTCTTATAGTAATGGAAAGCTGACTAACACAGTCATTTGCTCAACTACAGAATGGATACATTTAGGATTATTTCTGATACATTAGGTCATACATTTTAAATGGCAAATACAGGTACATTTTGGGAGGTGAACAGTCACAGAATGCAAGTTAGCTTTTAGGATATTAGTTTATTGCTATGTATTTATCTACTGCTCTCTCATAAAACATATTTCCCCTCCTGCTTATTTACTTAGTTAATCTCCTTCAAGGTGTATTTTTGTTTTTAGGAAGCCTTTCCTTTCTTGCATGCCCCTCCTTCATGTCCACTTTCTTGGCCTGATGTGTGGTATTGAAATTGTTTCTTAACTTGCCCATTTCCTCCATTGTCTCTGAGGCCCATAAAGGCAAGAATCTCATTTTTAAAATCATTGCTTCCTTCATGTCAGTCATATATGTCACTGCGGTGTAAAGTGTAAATTATTTACTGATTCTCCAATTATGTTTACATTTTTAAGGGTCTTGACTGACTATGTTTTTGTTTTTTTATTGTTGTGCTGGGTCAGGGTACATTGTGGCATTTGCAAAAGTTCTTACAATATATCAAATACATCATACCTCAGTTCACACCCTCCACCATTCTCTTTTATCTTATCTCCTTCTTCCCCCATTCCTAGAATAGTTCCACAGATACCATTTTTCCATTTACATACATGGGAGGTAATATATGAGAGGGGGAGAATAAAAGAAGGAAGTTAAGAAGGTGAATATGTACTCTATATAAGAATGAATATAGAATTTTTAAATCAGTTGAAACTACCATAAGAAAGGGACTAAAGTAGAAAGAAGAAAAACAGAAGAGATGAACCAGATGAGACTATAATATATATAACATGGAAGTGCAACAAGGAAACTCCCAGTGTAGCTGTCTTAAACAAGCAAACATGTCATTTTTTTCTTTTTTTTTTCTTACACAAAACCAGACAACAGGAGGGCAGGTCCCACCTGGGGGTTTGGTACTAATGGGAAGGGGGTAGGAGGTAGGGAAAGGGTGAAGGAGGGTAAATATGGTTGCATTTTAAGAATGTAGCATTGCAATCATAAACAGTATGCTATTTCTGGCTTTATGATGTGATTTTAATAAAGGAATGATGGAATATTGAATATGAAAGAGGACTTGATTCAGGAACAGAATTCTACATAGGAGAAAACTAATGTCCAGACAAATTAATCAATTTTTTGGACACTATAGAGCTTGTTAATTACAGAGTGAGTATTTCAGAGAGCAAGGTGCATGTGTGTGAATTTGCTGTCAACACTGTGCTAAATTTTGGATTAGCCACATGGATCCGTTTAGGATGTTGACTTCCCCAATCTTCAGTATTTTTCATCTATAACATGAAGATGATGTTCAGGAAAAAAGATAAAGCAGTAGACTGCTCTGGTGAAGATTAGCCAAATTAACAGATGACAGAGTTATATAATCACACAGCAATATCATAATAGTTATGAATACTCAGCCTTAGGATTCTTGTTCAAGAACTCTGATGCTTCCTCTGACTCCAAGAGAAAACATTTACGTCTCTGGATTGGTATTTAATTCTACAACAAATAGGTGCAAATAGCCTTTCTTGTTTTACTAAGGACCTTTGTTATTAAGTTATAGGTGTTCTTTGTGAATACCTAATAAGGAAACAACCACCAATTTGATTTCCATCTTGTCTTTCTCCTTTCCTTCAATTTAATTTTCCAACATCCAGATTGCTGAATAGTACATGCTGTTTTGATTGCGATCTGCAAATAGCAAGTTGTCATTTGTGAATTCCTTCCTCAATTAAAGGTAATTAGAAGTGTTTGTTTTCTTGTGATTAATGTTTAGAAGAGAACTGGGACATAGGTTATTTTTGGACTATTATTTTGTCATTCTAAAATAATGGCGACATTTGATTATCATGTTAAACTATTCTGCACATTTAGCTGTCAGATGTCTAATATGTGGGCACTTGTGCTAGCACATAAATATTTAGGACTTAGCACTGACATTCAGAATTAAGGCTCACTGCTGTGCAGTGTTAGACCGGGGGAGCAAAGGGAAGAAGAAAGAAGACAGGAAGGGCTTAGCAAGTGTGGCCTGAGGCAAAGTTGTGAAGTGGATCAGGCTAATCCCCACATTTTTTCTTTGCTCTCATCACCCCTCTTTCTATGCCTTCTTTTATGGGTGCCTCATAGGCAGATGCTTTCCTCCTGGTACCCTAAAGCCAGTAGATCTGAGTCATCTGGAGCTATGACTCCTTTCCTATGAGAGGTAAGAACAATTGGTTTTTCTTCACCAGTGGAAGAGGCTGCTCCTCCACACTCACTCACCTTCTCTTGAGCCGTTTTCCTTCTGTGTACACATAGCTGCATCGCTCTCAAGTCCAAATAAAGGTGAGGCTTTGACAGTACTTCTAACTCTGTGCTTCTACAGGAAGACAAGGATTGCTTTTAATAAATGTGAGTGGATTTAACAAAACTGTGTCAATAATATAAATCTGCTTCTCTTTACTCAACTCTTCAATTTGAATACCTAAGAGGCAAAAATTTAGCCTAATTTTTCTGCCATTTAATAAGCTTTACTTACCTGCAGGTGGCCATAGGCCTTCATTAGGCTTCTTATTTCATGTTTAACCATCAACTTACATTTTTTCTTGGCCAATATGGATCCCAGTTCTCTCACTATCTTTCTTGTAACTTTTTGGTGAACACCAGTTTGTCAGTATTTTCTAATAGTATGGGAATTACAGCATTTGAAGCCCTTGACCTTTTGTGAGTTTGACAAGAAGTGAGTGCTTCGCTTTCTCTCTTGCTGACTTTTCCTGTAGCCCCTTGTCTCATTCTTAACTTTGTTTTGTTTTTGTCATTTCACAGAACCCAGAAAATTTACAGTAAATTGTTCCTTTAACATTATTGCTTGTATATAATCTATTAATTGTTGACCATTTTTTAGTAAAGACATTTATACTTTTTTGAATAAATGAGTGAGTTTCAAAAATATGTGAATGTAGCAGAAGTTTCTAAGGGGAAAGTAAAAATTCATATTGGCTTCCTGTTTCACCCCCTAGAATAAATGTCAGCAACAGTTAGTGGGTGTTCTAGGGGATATTATCCATCTTTGTATGTTTTTCTTCATTTTGATACAAGCACTTATATATATAACAGATACATTTCAGGTCCAAATTTCAAATAATAGCCCCTGGCTGTGCAAATACCACCTTTAACATTTGTACCTGAACTTAATTGTTTTATGGCATTCCCATTGTCTCAACATTTCTGTGTTCTAGTAGACTGAATACCATTGAGTGGTATGGATATGGGGTCTGAGTTGTAACTTTTTTCTATACTGACCCTGATCTTTTTATTCTTTTTGTTTCTTGGATAGTCCATGTGGTCCTACCTGGTCATTTTTGTTCCACACTATTTGCCGTCTATTTGGGCTTTTGTGATTGCATAACAAAAACCATTATTTTTTTTATCATGTAGATTCTTCTGCTTTATGTTCTGAAGATATTGACCCCACTAGTTTCTGTCTAGATGGGATAAGTGTCAGAGTGATACTGTGAATATGAAAAAATTATATGGATTATCCTACTAACTACATAAAGCTGTTAACTGAATGTTCAATGAGAATTCTCCTGTTTTTGTGGGATTGGGATTGAAACTGGAAACATGAGAATAAAAGATCATGAAGTTCCTGCACATTCTTTAGACAAGTACTCAAAGGACTTGATAAGAAGTGGCCAAACTCTCCCTCCCCATCCAACATACATAAGCAGAAAACTTTAAATTTAAAAGAGTTTTTTGATAGGGAATTTATAGGATGAAAAAGTACTTTGATCACTTCTCTCTTCTTTCCTATGGCAGGTACTGCTATTTCCCCTGGCAAGGTAGGAAGGGACACCAAGAAAATTATTTATAGAGATTTGCACAAGATGGAATCAGTGGCTTTCAGAACCCCATTGGAGGACATAGGAATGGAGCACTCCAAGAGTTCTTCAGACAGCTTGAAATGGAAATGGTGTGTCCATAGCTGGGGTCTGTAGGGAGAACATGTCAAGAATGACTGGTGCATGACACTTGATTTGAAAGTTCTGAGAGGAGTGGAGGCAGAGAATACTGGAGTTGCCCATGAGAGTAGGACAGAGGGCAGAGGCATATAGGCAGCACTCTATGGTGCCTACAGGGCTAGTGGATACCAGGAAGGCAATCAGACTTGAGCTGCCCAAATGAGACACTGCCCAAGACTGGTTACCTCTCAGGAAAATAGACCCCAGGAGTAAGGGATGTATGAGGTGTGTTGATGAAGTGTGTTGATTCAAGGAGTCACTCAGAGTTCATCTGCCATATGGGGCATTATGAAGGGATTCTTGTCCTCTAATGTCCCTTCCTGTATGCTGACTATGGAAGATTCAAAAATAGGGAAGATGGAGTTGAAGAAAAAAGGAGAGTTGGGGGGAAGAGAGAAAAGTATTGGAATGATCAACTCTTTTGATCTTAGGTTGTTCTTTTCCTAGTTCTTTGAGGTGCAATGTTAGGTTGTTTACTTGAGATTAATCTTTTATAATACAGTCATTTATGACTATAAAATTTCCTCTTTTAAGATCAGACAAGTTCAGGCACTCTCAGGGTGGGTATGGCTATAGACTAAACTTTCCTCTTAATACTGTTTTTTCTTCACCCTATGTTTTTTTTTTTTTCTTATTATGTTATGTTTTTAGCTTCATTTTTCTCAAAGTAACTTCTAAGATCCCCTTCAATTTCTTGTTTGATCTTTTGGTTTTTCAAAAGTGTGTTCTTTAATTTCTGCTATTTGTCAATATTCCAACTTTACTTTCATTAATGATTTTTTTTAGTTTCATCTCATTGTGGATGAAAAGCTTACTTGGCATAATTTCAGTCTTCTTAATTTTTCAAAAGTTTGTTTATGACCTAACAAGTGATATATACCAGAACATGTTCTGGGTGCATTTGAGAATAATGTGTATTCTTATGCTGTTGGATGAATTATTCTGTGGAGGTCTGTTAGACCCAGTTGATCTGTACTGCTCTCCTGGTACTGTATTTCCTTATTGATTTTCTTTCTGGATGTTCTATCCATTGCTGAAAGTGTGGAATTGAAGTCCTCATCATTTGGCTGTCAGTTTTCTCTCTTCTAGCATTTTTAATGTTTCTTTATATTTTGGTGTTTTTATATTTGTATTTGTTATATCTTTCTAGGGAATTGACATTTTTATTATTTTATATTTTTCTGTTGTTATTTAATGTCCTTTTGCATCATTTTAAAGAATTCCCTTTAGCATTTCTTGTATGGTAGATTTATAGTTAGGAACTCCCACAGCTTTGACTTTGTCTCTTCTTCATTTTGAAGGATAGTTTGGTTGAGTATAGTTTTGGGGGTTGACATCTTTCTTCTTTTAACACCTTAAATATGTCATTCCATTCCCTTCTGACCTGAAAATCTCTCTGAGAAATATGCTGTTAGTCCTTGTATTTGATAACTCATTTTTCTCACAATTCTTTGTCTTTGATTTTTGTTAATGTGATTAGAATGTGTCTCACTGTGGAGTTTCTAGAGTTCATCTTATTTAGAATGTGTTGTCCTTCTAGATCTGGATTTCCATTTCCTTCCCGAGATTTGGAAGTTATCAGCCATTATTTCTTTGACAAAGCTTTATTTTCCTTTGTCTCTGGAAGTTCCATAATGCATATACTGATCAACTTAATGGTATCCCATACGTCTCTTCAGCTTTCTTCACTCTTTTTCATTCTTTTTTCTTTTTCTTTCTTTAATAATTTTAAATGATTTGTATTTGAGTAATGATTATTTTCTCCTGCTTGCTCAAGTCTACCTGTAGTAAACTTTTTAATTCAATTATTGTATGTTTTTACCTTTAAGATTTAAGTTTGGTTCTCTTTAATGTTTTCACTGTCATCATTGCCATTTTAAAATTGTTCATGCATTGTTTTTCTGAGCTCGGTAATATCTTTATGGCAGCCATTTTGAATTCTCTTTCAAGTTATCCATATACTTCCATTTAATTAGGGCAGTTTCTTCATATTCACATTCTTCTTTTGTTTGGTCCATATTTTCATTTGGTTTTGCCTTTTTCTATTTTCCTTAAAGTTTTGCATAATATCTGTGCATTAGAATAAAACAGATAGCTTTTCCAGTCTTCATTCACTAGTTTTGTACAGGTATCATGTCCTTGTATAGTCATCCTAGCCAGATATTCTAGGGGCTTCTCAAACCTCTATTATGTGCCTTCTCAGGATCCAAACACATTAATTCCCAGTAAGAGTGATTTAGTTGGTTCCCTTTTGTAAGTTCATCTTGCTATCACTGCCATTCATCTGCTGTAGTACAGCTGTCTGAAGCACCAGTGCCTTATGAACTCTTTTTTTGGGGAGATGTCAGTGGTCCCCAGGCATCGATAACCTTCCAGGTTGTGTCAGTACTCCAAGACAGGTGAGACAGAATTCATTTCTCCAGGAAGCCCCAGCACAGCTGGAATGTTGAATGCATTGTCCAACTCGTCTATCCAAGGATAGTTGTACCAAAATCTTTTAAATTTCTTTCTTTCTTTAAGATTTTTAAGTGTGCAGTATATTATTGTTATCTATAGTCACCCTAGTGTACAATAGCATACCGGAAATTCTTACTCCTATCTAACTGTAACTTAATACACATTGATCAACATTTCCCCATTATCCCCTGTCTTTCTTACCCCAGACTCTGATAGCCACCATTTTACTCAACTTCTATGAGATCAGCTCCTTCCTGTAGCATCATGCAGTAGTTACATTTCTGTGCCTCCAGTTATTTGACTAAATATATGATTTCTAATTCCATCCATTATCATCACAACTGACAAGATTTCATTCTTTTTAATGGCCAAATAGTATTCCATTGTTCATGTGGATTACATTTTCCTTACCTGTTCATCAGTTGATGGACACTTAGATTGTTTTCATTTTGGGCTATTAATGAATATGGAAGTGTACATGTTTGGTGTACAGGTGGCCATACTATTTTGCCTTCCTACTAACAGTGTACAAAGGCTCACTTTTCTGCACATCCTTCCCAACCCTTGTTGTCATTAGTTTTTTTTAATATTCATTTTATTAGAGTGAGGAGATATATTGCTGTGGTTTTGATTTGCATTTCCCTGATAATTATTGATTTCAAGCATTTTTCATACATGTTAGTCTTTTTTAATGTTGCAAGAAATATCCATTCAGGTCCATTGTCTATTTTTCAATCTAGTTAATTAATTAATTAGTTTTTCTATTGAGGTTTTTTTTCCCCTTTTATTTTCTTTCTTTGTGGTACTAAGGGATTGATCTCAGGATCTCACATGCAGTAGGTAAGCACTTTACTAATTGAGCCATGTCCCCAATTCTTTTTCTTTTTGCTTATTTTTTAGGTAGGGCTTCACTTTCATCCCAGCAGGCCTTGGATTCCTATCTTCCCACTTCCACTTCTGGAGCAGGTGGGATTACAGCTGATATTACACATATGTCACCATGCCTGGTTCATTTTTGAGATAAACTCTTACTAACTTTTGCCTGGGCTGGCAACAAATCATATTCCTCTTTTCTTTGTCTCCTGAATAGTTTGGATTACAGCTATATCACCATGCCTGGCCCAGCTATTGAGAATTTTGAATTCCTCATGTATTTTGGATTACCTTTGTCACATGTATAGTTTGAAAATATGTTCTTCCATTGTATAGGCTGTCTCTTTACCCTGTTGACTGTGTCCTTTGATGAGCAAAAACTTTTCAGTTTGATATAATTCCATTTGCCTATTTTTGCTTTTATTTCCTGTGTTTCTGGAGTCTTTGCCAAAAATGTTTGTCTATTCTAATGTCCTAAAGTATTTCCCCTATATTTTCCTCAATGTGCTTTGATAGCTTCGTGTCTTACTTTTAAGTCTTTAACCCATTCTTAGTTGATCTTTGTAGTTGGTAAAAGATAGGGGTCTAGTTTCATTCTTCTTCATGTGAATATCCTTTTCTCAATGCCCTTTACTGAAAGACTGTCCTTGCTACCATGCATATTCTTAGTATAAAAATCAGTTGGCTGTAGATGTATGTGTTTATTCTTAATCTCTCTGTTCTGTTCTATTGCTGTATGTGTCTGTTTTCTTCCACTATCATGTTCTTTGATTATGACAGTCTTGTAGTTTGTTTTGAAATCAGGTATTTCTGACACCATCTGTTTTGATATTTTTGCTCAAGATCATATCCTTCACTATTTAGGCCTTTTTGTGGTTCCATATGGATTGTAGAATTATTTTTTCTGCTTCTTTGAAAAATGTCATTGATACTTTGATAACAATTACATTGAATCTGTAGGTTGTTTGGGGCAGTATGGATATTTAATAATATCACTGCTTCTAATCCATAAATATGGAATATCTTTCCAGATTTCTTGTTTCCTTTTCAATTTATTTCATCAGTGTTTTGTAATTTTGATTATACATATCTTTTACTTCTTTGGTTAAATTTATTTCTTGCTGTTTTGTAGCTATTGTAAATGGGATTGTTTTCTTGATTTCTTGTTCAGATTATTTTCTATTGGCATATAAAAACACCACTGATTTTTGTACACTTATTTTCTGTTCTATAGAGTTTTTTATTTTTCCACATATAAGATCATGTTATCTGAAAATAGTGACAATTTGACTCCTTATTTTCTAATTTCTGTGCCATTTATTCTTTCTCTTGCCTGATTTCTCTGATAAGAATTTACTGCACTATGTTTAACACAAATAATGAAAGTAGTCATCCTTGCCTTTTTCCAGATCTTAGGAAGTTTTCAGTTTTCACTGTTAAGCATAATGCTAGCTGTTGGCTTAATATAAATGGCCTTTATTATGTTGAGGTACTATATTTCTTCTACTCCAATTTATTCAGTATTTTTATCATGAAGATATGTTGACCATTACAAAATGCCTTTTCTGCATTTATTATGATCATATGGGCTTGTCCTTAATACTTTTGATGTGATGTGTTGTGCTCATTGATTGGCATATGTTGAAACATCTTTGTATCCTTGGGATTAATTCCATATGGTTATGGTGAATAATCTTTTAAAAGTGTTAGTGGGTTCAGTTTACTAATGTTTTGTTGAGTATTTTGGCATTTTTGTTCACACATAATATCAACCTGTAGCTTTTGGTTTTGTTGTGTCCTTACTTCATATCAGTACCAGGATAATGCTGAACTCACAGAATGAGTTTGGACCAATTCTTACTCTTCAGTTTTGAAAATTTTATCATTTTAAAAATCATTACATTTTTCTCTTCTTTTAGGAAAATGATTGTATATGTTTGTATAGAATTTTTGGTGGTTATCCTAGGGATTGTAATATGAATTTACAACTAATATAAGTCATTTTTCAAATAATACAATTCTGCTTCACAGGCAGTATAGATATCTTATAATAGAATATTTCCATTTCCTTTATCTCACCCTTAATAATTTTGTTATCCTTCATTTTCATGAGCAGTGTGCTATAATTACTCAAAATATTGCTGTTATTATTACCTTAAGCAGTTATCTATTATATCAGGAAGTATAAGAAAATCAAAATGTTTTTTAATTTCATTTACTCCTTCTTTGAAGATGTTCTTTTTGTAGATTCAAATTTCTTACCTATGTCAGTTTCCTGTTCTTTGAATATCATCTTATGTAACAAAAATTTTAGAAACTTCTTTTGCTAAAAACAAACAAACAAAATAACCCAGACTCCTCACTTGGGCTTGCAAATGTCCAAGTGATTGGTGATATTTTCTTTCAATGCTTTAAGGTTCACTCTTGTGATGTTGTGATAATATGTATTTAGTCTTCTTCCCTGTTTTCTGGCACACAGCTCCTAAAAACCTTTGGAATCTCTTAAGTGATAAATGATTTTGATCACTAAAAGCAAGATAAAAGCTTTGCATCTCTGCCAAGGACTGGTGAATATATATCCTGTGATTGGAGTGGAAGCTACGCCCTGCCTGCAACAATGATTTTATTGTAACAAGGCCCTGCCTGACCAATCTTGGGATAATCTGTAACCACTTGACCACTCCTCTGACCACTTGACCACACATCTGACCAAAATGTTTAATTATTATTCATACCTCTGACACCTGCTCCAATTCTTCTATTCAAAAGTTCTTATCTGTATGCTGAAGATGGCTGAAATTCTTACTTTGCCTCTTCCTGCAGTATGCCCATACTACGTACTAAATCTCCTTTCACTTCTTTTCACCACTACTCATTTGTTTATTTGCTGTAGTAAGGCAAGTGGTTGGTCCTAACAGTTTGGAATCCCCAGAATTGGGTCTAGGATTGCCAGTTACAATCTTTGAACATTTTTTAATGGCAGACCTACTGGTGACAAATTCTCCCCATTTTTATTTGTTTGAGAAAATCTTATTTCCCCTTCAATTTTGGAGAGTAATTTTGGTGGGCACAAATTTTTAGATTGGTGATATTTTCTTTCAATGCTTTAAGGTTCACTCTTGTGATGTTGTGAAATATGTATTTAGTCTTCTACCCTGTTTTCTGGCACACAGCTCCTAAAAACCTTTGGAATCTTTTAAGTGATAAATGATTTTTGAAAACTCATTGGGTGACTGGTTCCTGGGAGCTCCTAGAAAGCTTCAGGAAGGGAGGGGTGGTTACAAGAGCAACCAACCAAATAATCAGAGGATTGGAACTTTGAATTCTACCCTGTGACCAAGACTAGTGAGACTAGTGAGGGAAGAGGGTCTGAAGTTGGAGCTGATCACTAATGCTCAATGATGTGACCAGTTATGTCTATGTAATAAGCCCTCAAGGGAACCCCAAAAGGATAGAGGGTAGAAGCATGGCTCAAGTGGCAGAGCACCTGCCTAGTAATTGAAGCCCTGAGTTCAAACTCCAGTACCACCAAAAATGAAAAATGCAGGGGAATTGGTAAAGTAAGCACAATGGAGATGCTCTGGAATTGCCATCTACTCTGTTTGGGCTGGTGTTGTGCCTCAAGTGGTAGAGTGCTTGCCTGGCAAGTAGAAGTAACAGCAAAATTTTAAAAATAATAATAAATTAAGAACTCCAAACAGACAGGGTATAGAGAGCTTTCAGGTTGCTGAACTTGAAGGAGTTTCTAGAGGGTGGCACCCTTAGAGATGACATTGAAGCTCCACATCCCTTCCTACATACCTTGCCCTATGTATCTCTTCCCCCTGTGCATTGGTATCCTTTGTAACAAGATAGGTAAATGTAAATGTTTCCCTGTGTTCTGTGAGCCATCCTAGCAAATCAATTGGACAAAAGAAGGAGTCTTGGGAACTAAAGGAGAAGCTAGAAATTGCTGAGGTTGATTAGTTAGCATCCTTTATCACCGCAAGCTATGCAGGTCAGGCCTTTATTACAAAGAACATTCTGGAGAATATTTTAAAATAGCTACATCCTCCTCAGATTCTCTAAAACATGGGGGAATTTCTTTTTTTGCTATTTACCATGCAAATCTATGCAATTCCTGGAGGTAAAATCCATGAAAATTCAGGAAGGGGTCAGTGAGCAGAGTGGAGGCTCCTATGGCTAGGCCTTCAGGAGTTTTTAACCCTTAAACTAATTTGTATCCAGCCTCCAGTGATTCATCAAAGTTCCCATTTAAGTATGCTTACCTGTTACTTTCCAGTGGACTGTGCTTCAGGTAAGCTGTTATCAGCTGTGTTTTAGATGGCTCTGGATTTCAAGGTATTTGTTTTCCTTGTGACCTCAAGACTCTAATGACTCTAAGAAAAGTCATTGATTTGCAGTTTGTGTGGCTTTTATTTTCTAGTATTGCAGTTTGGACTTCCAAACTCTTTATATAGTGGCATTCAAACTGTAAATCTGGCCTCATTTCCATTTAAAACTAACTCTTCCTATTACCAAAAAGTTCCCACTCATCTCCCAAACTTCTCTCATGAGCTGCATCCTTGCTCCTCTCTAGACTGATTGTTCTCTGACCTTGCTCCACAGCTGCCACCTCTGATTGGCCCATCTGTCATAGTTTATTTTCACAGCTCTCTAATTAAAAAACTAGTGGAAATAACTTGTCTAAATATGTATCCAAACATGTCTCCTAACTTCCAATGCAACTTATAAAAAATGTGATGCCCTTTTTAGTTTCATTCTAAAAGTTTACATTGCTCTGCATAGTCTTTTATTCATTAGTTGGAAAAAACACTAAGGATACACTTTCATTTACAGATGAAAGTGACATTCATCCCTTGAATAATTTGAAATTTTTCTTTTTGGTGGCACTGAGGTTTGAACTCAGGTCTGGTGCTTGCTTGGCACGTGCTCCAAACTTGACCCATGCTCTAGTCCTTTTGCTTTTGGTTTATTATTCAGATATAGTCTGTGCTTTTCTGGGACTGGCCTGGGATCAAATTTTCCTATTTTGGCATCTCAAGTAGCTGGAATTACAGGTGTGAGCCAACATGCCTGACATCCACGGTTTGTTCCTCGAGGCATTATATTTTCTAAACCTTTGTATGCTTCTAGAAGGAGGTTTTGATTCTTTGAGTACTACTTTATGCTCTAAATATTGTATATTCTTTAGGGAAATACTTTCTGTTTTGTAATTGTTATCTCCTACTTTCATGATATAGCTTTCTTAAAATATCTGATAATCCCTGGTTGTCTATTAACATATTATAGTAATGTAATACCAGGCTTTCAGGAATTTTGACTCTCAAACATGCTCTTACATGTACTGATAGGACTTTTGTTTGAATCATGAGAGGTTTGTCAGAGAAGGACTTTGATATAACTAAGCAGGGAGGCAGCATTAAACTAGGTAGCCCTTAAATTACATTTGCCTGGTTTAGCAAATAACAATTGAGACACCCAAATTTGGACTTTTGATAAGCAACAAATACTTTTATAGTATATGTATTTTTCTTTTTCCATTCATTTTTATTAGGATATATTCATTGTACAGGGGCAATTCATTGTGACAATTCTAAATAGGATTATATTGTACATTGATTTGATCCCCTCACTAACTCTCCCCATTGAGCCCCTCCCAGCACCACTTAAGACTATTATAAGAGGTTTCTTTGTTCTATTTCATATAAAGATATGAAGTCCATCAACCATATTCCTTCACTATAATCTCCTTCATTCACCCTCCCCTCTCGCACAAGTACCCCACCCCCAACACACACACACTGTACCTATTTACAGACCTGTCTTTCATTATTATTACTTAGGTCAATGTTCAAGGGATTTTCTCAATGTATCACCCTCACTATGAGTATACCTTATGTTGGTCCATTCAGCCCCCTTCATTACTCTTTCCTATCCCCTTACTTACCACCCATCCATTTTTCAACAGTTTTCAAAACACGTCCCTCACAGGTATTACTTTTTATAATACTATTGATGCTCTGTCATTCTCTTTTCCTTTCCCTCATTCTTTGAGTTCTGTAAAGTCATTCCACTATTACAAACAGGTTCTACATATGAGTTTGTATATGATCATGTTTGTTTTTGTATATATGTTTATCTTTTGGGTTTATCATCCGTGTTTGAGAGAAAACACACAGCCTTACTTCACTTAAAGTGATTTCCTCTAATTGCATCCACTTACCTTCAAACATGGTGTTATTATTCCTTATGGCCGAGTAAAACTCCATTGTGTATTTGTGTCACATTTTCTTGATTCATTCATCAGTTGTAGAGTATCTGGGTTGTTTCCATAGCTTATCTATTGTAAATAGTGCTTGGATGAACATCAGTGTACAGATGTCTGTACTGTAGCCTGACTTAGGTTCCTTTGGGTATATGCCCAGAAGCTGTATCACTGGGTCATATGGCAATTTTATCTTTAGCTTTTTGAGTAATATCCATACTGCTTTCCAGAATGCTTGTACTAATTTGCATCCCACCAACAGTGTACAAGGTTTCCTGTTTTTCCACATGCTCACTTACATTTGTTGTTGTTTTTGTCCTTGGATATGGCCATTCTAACTGGAGTGAGATGAAATCTTACTGTGGTTTTGATTTGCATCTCTTGTTTAGGGGAGTTGAACACTTCTTCATTTATTTACTGGCCATTTGTACCTCTTCCTTTGAGAATTCCTTATGTAATTCATGTGTCCTTTTCTTCATTGGGATGTTGATTCTTTGGGGGTTGAGTTTTTTGAGTTCCCTGTAGATTCTGAATATTAGTCTTTTATCTGATGAATAGCTGGTAAAGATTTTCTCCCATTCGGTGTGCATTTTCTTAAACCTGACCCTGAACACCATTATGCAAAGATATTTTCTCAGGGCTGGTCAGTTTCTTCAGAGGGTAATTCTCTATTTTTTTGCCTAGGGGCAGAAGAAACCAAACTGTTTTATGTATGTGTGTGTGTGCGTGTGTGTGTGTGTGTGTGTAGAAGAGGGGTACGGTTGGTTCTGTATATATAATTTTTCTCAACCCGTCATCTTTTCAGTGTGATTTCCTAATCCTTCCCTCTGTAAGGTCTGATGTTTCCAAATAAAATGGGTCTTTGTGGTTCTGTGAGCATTATGGGATCCCATTTTAACTGAGTCCCCTCAATGTACCTTATAGGGCACAGTCTGAATCAAGGTGGCCAGGAGGATTAAATACCCAAACATTGAGCATTATATAGTTTTTAAGGTGTCAAAAAATTCTGAGAATTTTTACTATTCCTTAAAAAATTACTGTATAAGATCTCAGTACTTTTGGTTTTAATATACATAACTCTGTGTAAAGCACCCATTGATAGTGGATGAAGCTTCTTGCTTTTCTATTACTCTCATTTAGATTTTGTGTCTTTAATAAGGTCCTGTGTTTAGAGTATGAGTATAAAATAGAAAATGTGACAGCAGACATACCTGCTTACCATGGCATATCATGCAGAGCTTTCTGCAAATCAGATTCATATGTTTTACCTCCCACACTCAACTGGGCCCAGGGAAATCCCTAGGAGACTGTGAAAGGGTTTGTGAAAGAAGTGACAGAATAGCCAGATCAGGGAGCATATGTCCACACAGCTTATTTGTACATTGGGTTCTGCTGAAGTCCAATCTGTGTATCTCATTTCCACAAGCCAACTTTATGGTCTTCTGGGTCACATAACAACCAGCTCATGATGAGTACCACATCTTGTATCTCTTAGTACCTCAGAGTTAAGTCTCATTCTTTACCAAGAAGACTAGTAGCAAATCACATCTCTTCATAAAGGGAGAATATTTATCCTCTAAAACCAGGCTGCATGTCTCTAAATCTTTGTGGATCTTCAGTCAGGGCTTGTCATTAAACACAATATTTATTTTTCCTTTTAATTAACAATCAGTCCTCTAGATTCTCATTCCAGCTACTGGGTTAGGGAACTATTTTCACTTCAGACTGGGTTAGCTTGATGTCCTACTATAGTCAAGCTCCTACTTAAATTTGGCAGACTTACCAAATTTAATGGTTGAAGAAGGAAAAATATACAGATATTTTCTCCAGAATCCATAAAAACCCAGCAAATGTTATAGTTTGATTTTAGTGATGAGGAAGCAAGGTGAAAACCTTGTCTTTCATCTTGAAGAGGACATCCTGATGTCCTTCGGATGCTCAACTCCCTGGAACTTCTACAACTTTTCCATGTGCATAGGTTTCCTACTACTACCTGTTTACTGAATGGGATAACTACTACTTCTGGCTCACCAGCTTAATCCACACCATGTCTTCAGGATATAAGATCAGCCTGATAGACATGGGATGGTGAGATACAAGTTTTTTCACACTAAGTTACAGCACAGAGTTGAAAAGTTACAGAGGGACAATGATGACCCTAACCTTCTGACTTGGCTGGCTGAAGGCAAATGTGTGTGTGTGTGTGTGTGTGTGTGTGTGTGTGTCAGCCCATCAGAGTTCATGTTGATTTAGTCCATAAAAGTTAAATATGCATCAGCAGCTATTATTAACAACTGAGTAAGTTAGTGATCTCTGATTTTTTTCTAAGGCCAATTTGTTTTCTACCTTGACCAGATAGGCAAATTAAATGGAAAAGAAATTGGATTGATAACCTCACACTCAACGGAAGAACAATAGATTCCTGAAGCAGATTAGAGAGTCCAGAAATAAACCCATTCATAAACCTTCAACCAATCCTTTAATAGCAGCACCAAGAATATACAAAGAGAAAAAACACTTTTCAATTAATGGTTACTGTAAAACTGGATAGCCACAGGCAAAGAATGAAAATCAACTTCTCTTACACTGTATGGAAAAATCAACTCTACATGGATTGGAAACATAAATGTATGACCCCCCAAACCATGAAACCATGACAATGGTATTTTGGATAGTAAACCAAAAATAAAGGCAATAACAACAAAAACAAGTAAGTGGAATTACATCAAACTAAAATGCTTCTTGCCCAGCAAAGAAAACAATCAGTATAATAAAAGGCCACCTGATGAATGGAAGAAAATATTTGCCAACCATATATTTGATAAGGGGTTAAAGTCTGAGGTATTTAAGTAATTCCTACAACTCAATAGATAAAAGCAAATAAAAAAGTTAAAAAGTGGCTGAAGGACATGAACAGACATTTTTCCAAAGAAGTCACACAAATGGCTAGTGATATATGAAAATGTGCTTAGCATCATTAATCATCATGGAGCACCACTTCCCATCTCTTTAAAATGTTCATTTTAAAGTCAAAAGTACTATAGCACTGAAACAAAGCCCAAAATAACAAGTGTTGATGAGATTGTGGAAAAATTGAAACCCTGTGCATTGCTTGTGAAATATAAAAGAGTGCTGCTGCTATGGAAAACAGTATAGAGGTGCTTCAAAATCTTTAAATTAGAACTACCATATGGCCCAGCAACTTTGCTGCTGAGGCTATACCCCAGGGAATTCAAACTAAGATCTAGAAATGTCTGTACTTCCACATTTGTTGCAGCATTATTCATGGTTGTCAAGATATGGAAAGAACCTAAAAGTCCATTAATAGAGGAATGGATAAAGAACATGTGGTGTATATATATATATATATACACATAATGGCAAATTAGCTTTAAAAAAGGAAGAAAATCCTGCTATTTGAAGCCAAATGGATGGACCTGCAGAACACTGTATTAAATGAAATAAACTAGATGCAGAATACAAACACTGTATGATCTCAGTTATATGTGGACTATGAACTTCATTTCATAAGAGGAGACCAGAAAAGTGATTGTCGTGGATTGAGTAAAAAAGGCAATTGGGAGTTGATGTTAGCCATCATAGTTTTAATTATTCAAAAAGCAAGGTAAATAACTTCTAGAGACTCTAATACAGGCGAACACAAATATCGAACAATATCTCATCCTAAAAACTTGCTAAGATCTTATATGAAGTACTCTTTCCACAAAATAATAATAATAATAATAATAATACAATAAAATAACAATAACAATAATGAAGTTAGAAGGAACTTTGGATGGTGATGGATAAATTATAGGCTTAACAATGGTGACTCTTTTGTGGATGTATACTCATTCTTTAGGTAATCAAATTGAATATGTTAAATATATATATATATATATGTGTGTGTGTGTGTGTCAATTCTACCTCAGTAAGGTGATTTTTTTTTTTGGTGGGATGGAGTTTGAACTTAGGGCTTTGTGCTTGAAAAGCAGGTTCACTGCCATTTGAGCCTCACCTCCAGTTCATTTTTGCTCTGGTTGTTTTGGACATTAGATCTTTGCCCGGGCTGGTCTCAAACCATGATCCTCCCAATCTCTACCTCTCAAGCAGGTAGAATTACAGGCATGAACCACCAACACCCAGCTAATAAGGTGATTTTTTAAATGTTTAGAACTCTGGTCTACTGTATTCGTGATCTGATTCTTATCTCACCCACCACTTTCTCTCTCTCTCTCTCTGTCTTTGTGTGTGTGTGTGTGTGTGTGTGTGTGTGTGTGTGTGTGTGTGTGTGTGTCTCTTTAGGTGTTGTCTGGATTCTATTACTCAGTTTTGAATGCACAAGGTATTTGCTAAAATAAATGTGTGGAAACCCAGTGCAGTTTGTGCCTATAAATCCAACTACTTGGGAAGCTGAAGCAAGAGAATCACTTAAGCTCAAGTTTGAGACCAGACCAGCCTAAACAACATGGCAAGACTCCTCTCCAAAAAATGTAAAAAAAAGAAAGAAAAGAACGAGGGAAACAGTAACAAAAACTTAGGCAGCAATTGTCAGGTCAATTTGTGTCAGCATTGTCACATCCCTCATATTTTTGCCACATCTTTTCTTTTGGGGTACACTGTCCTTCACTTGATGCAGTGAAATTTGAAATGCTGCATTTCAATGGCATTCCAGTTCCTTCATTAGTCTTTACTTAACTGTCTTATTAACTGACCCTGCTGTCTACTGCACATGGAATTAAACTTTTTTGCTTCATCCCCACTCCACCTACTGGGTTTGGAAGCTATGTCTCAGGGAATAAAGGTAGCAGGTATAGGTGGTTTCTTCTTTTGTCTCTGTTATTCTCTGAAGTTTGAAGCAGCCAGTTACAGAAGTACAGATGGAAGTAAACTACAACTCCTGGGCTTCCAGGGCTGCCATTTTCTGGACTCTTATGTTCAAGAACTTTGGAGAGGTACATGACTTTGTGGTATCCCCTGTGGTTTTGGCATGGATCCACAGTTCAAGGCTTGAGATTACAACTATTCCTGCTTTGACTTGAGTTTTCTTTTCCAACATTTTATTATTTCGTGACTTCAACTAGTCAAGTGTAACAGAAATGTCCTTATCATGACAGTTTGCCAGAGACACACTATTTTAATCAAGTAAGTGATTGAGAGAAATATACTTATCTCCTAGAGTACTTGCAATAAAACAGAAATAAAGTTACTTTTAACTTCTATGGCTTTAAACCCTTTTGTGCATATCAACGGGACTCAACAGCAACAACATCACAAAAATGAATTTAATAAATCTAAGTGAATTATGATGCTCTCCTTTAAGGTCTAACTAATGGAAAATGCAAATGGCCACTTAAACTTTTACATTGTTTATCAAATATGTGATAAATATTTCCTGTTCCCTACAAAGTGCTCCCAAGGAAACATCTCTGGGGAACCATAGAAAATTATGATGATATTTTTCTCTTTCGTTTAAAGAATCTTTTGATACTTAATAGACTTAGCAGTATATTAAGAATAAATAGTTTCCCCAGAGCTGTTAGGGAAGTGAAAGTATGTTGGGTTTTAGAACTAGCAGTAAAACTGGTCATATTTAGGTCATAAATGGAAATGTCACTGTGTCCTGGAACTGTTTAGTTTGCATACTTATACTTTTAGTTATTTGTGCCCTGTTTTATTTAAAAAGGATTTTAGGCAACTTATAAAAGTACAGAAAATAAAAATAAGTAAGTGAGGGAATTAAGGTAAGGAGGAAATATGGAAAAACTATGAATAAAGAAACAATGAAATGAAAGAATAGAGTGAACATTTACTGCACAATTCTGTGTAATTGGTAAATGTTGGCTGGTTTTTTTTGCTGAGAGCTTCCTAGCAGTCAATGTGAAGAGGCATAAAAGCTACCTGGTAGTCTTCTTGGTCACATTGTGGAAACTCATCAAGGAAACACTTCACAGAATTATGAGTACAAAGAATTAAAAACAAATATCATTTATGACCTCAGAGTGGTAAGCAAAGCTATCACAACCGTGAGATAAGATCAGTTAGTTATGATACAAAAGATATAGGGATAATTTGAGAGTTTAAATATGGTATATTTAATGTTAAATCTCATTTCTTTTCCAGAAAAACAATACAATACACTTAAAGAAGAAATCAATGAGCTGGAAATGTGAGAAATGACATACCATAGCAAAAAGTGATAAAAAAGAAAAATGTAACAGAAAAGTTTAGATGCGAATGACAGCATTAGAAGTTCCATTAGTCATCAAAAGGAATACTAGATACAGAAAATAGAGCAATTGGGGTGATATTTTGGGAGAGAAATTAACATATATTTCTTTAGCTAAATAATCTCCCAAATGCTGAGCAGCATGTGTTCAAAGCACACAAATGCACACACTCTTAGCTACATAGTAGACAAATATTAAAACATGTGGAAGGAAAAGTTCTAAAAACTTCTGTAAAGAAGACTATTTATAAAGAAAGAAGTCTCGTTGATGTGAGTCTGCCAAGAAGAAATGTCAGGTTCAAAAACACAGTGACTTCTTACCTTCAAAGTACTGAAAAAAATGACATTGGCTTTCTTGAATCAAGAATGCTTTTGCATTATGATTCTTTTTATTTAACAATGTCTCCTAAATAAATTTAAATATAAAAGTTATATATATATGCATATATATGTACATATATATATACTCATGTGGTTAAAATTTCTTTATACCATATTCCAAATACATATGTTTTTTGGTATCATTTTCCTTTGGCCGCCAAGTCTTTCAGATTTTTTGTATTGCAGGTCTGAAGATGATTATTTTTTCTTTTAAATGCCTAAAAAGTCTTTATTTCACCTTCACTTTTGAAATATATTTTCGCTATGTGTAGCATAGGAGGCTGACAAGTCTTATTCTTCATTAATATTACATTTTTTTGCTATATTTTTTCAGTAAGTACCTGTATCTTTCTTTCCTCTGCATATAATATTCCCCAATTCTCTTTGCCTGCTTTTCAGAATTTCTTTTCTTTTGATTATTTTATTACATTAATTTGTTGTACTGGGGATACATTGTAACATTTGGAAAAGTGCTTACAACATATCTAAGTTAAATTTATCCCTCTATCATTTTACTTTACCCCCCCCCAATTCTTAAAATAGTTTCAACAGGTCTCACTTTCCATTTTCATACATAAGTACACAATATTTCCAATAATATATTCATCCTCTTTCACCCTTTCCTTATATCCTCCCTTAGACCAAGATTTAAAAGTAGCCCAATTACTTAGCAAATGTGAGAGTGAGATAAAGATATTTTTGGTCATAGAAGTATTAGGTCTCCAAAGTAATGGCATACTCAAATAGTACAATTTTAGTAGGGATTGCTTACAAAATTTATAGTCATACTTTCTGATTTTAAAATTTTTGAATATTTAAGAATATATATATTCTTGAATATATATATTTTATATATATCTTAAGTCTCTCTCTCCCCATCTGCCTGTCTATCTATCTATCTATCATCTATCTGTCTATCTATCTATCCATCCATCTACTTATCAATGTCTTTGCTCATGACTAGAAGGTGGTGACTTCAGGACCCTTATGATGACCCCCTCCTAGGGCAGGGAACATAGTGGTGAGGGTGGAGCAAAGGAAGATACAAATGTAGAGACTGATGCAATCAAAGATGAAACTTGGAAGTTAGAAAAGAGAAGTTAAAGGGAACAATTAATAGATATCAAATACTAAGTGCAAGGGTATTTTAAAAGAAAATGATCAGGAAAAGAAAGAAATACTTAAAGGTTTACTAAAGTACAGATAAAAACAATTGTTTTAATATAAATCAAAATAAAAGATGTTGCTAAGATAATACCAAGTAAACAATCTTGAACTATGGAAAATAAAACAAAAAAAGAAATCTTTAATTTTTTCCATATAATTATTATTATATTCAAGAAGGGAAGGAGGGAAAAAGAAAGGAAGGACAGACAAATAGACGTCTGTAGATAAGTTGTCTTCATTAGGAAAAGTGGGGTATCTATCCTGTTAGCTTTACAGGTTGGCAGACTCCAAAGTGATGCCCTTTATTTCAAACCTGCAGGCAAGTTTCTGTGGGCACAATCTTGGGTCTGTACTTAGAATTCCAGGGATAATGGGCTTTATTTCAAACAGGTGGTAAGCATGGTGGTCCTGGGTGGACCATTTAGCTCTTAATATCACCTCTAAACCTTTTCACATGTCTAGAGAACCAGAGTATTGAGACAAATTGGAGATCACAAATACAGACAGAATGGAAAAGCTGTTCCATAATCCAAAGTAGACTGTCAACATCACTGAATGTAATAGGTAATATTTTAGCTGGAGTTGTCTCTAAATTCTAGAGCAACCTGATTTGGATTTCTCTCTTTAAAAATGGTTCAACATTTTCTTCATATGGACCAAAATGGGGAAAGAAAAGAGGAAAAGAATGAAAAAAAAAGACAGTGGAGAAAAGAAAGGAAATACTAGGAAATACTACTTTAACACTTGTACTAATCAATATACATGTGTGTAGGTAGTAGATGATACTTTTCCTTTACTGACATTTCTGTGTGGAGACAACATTGTCAGGGGTGCAATTATAGTTGTTGTGCAAAGTTCAGTCACCTGGAACCCCTGCTATGCTTATTCCACTGAGTCTCTGCTTTGTCTTCCTTAGAACTGCACAAAATATCATATGAGAGAATATGGCACAAAAACAACTCAATATGCACTTGAATGCCATAAAACTCTAGAAAAACTTTCAGTTAAATTTGTCACAAGCTGGGCAAACCTCACTGAATTGCGAAATGACACTTGGTCTCTGGTGCGATCACACATGTGAGTCCAATACCAGGTGTGCTCATGCTTTGTGGTCCTTTGTACTTCTGGCCACAAATACTATGCCATCCAGTTTCCCACAGCTTTCCCTACTATTAATGGAGTGGGAAATGAACTATGCTGTTTTAACTTCCCCTGGGCCTTAAGTGAAGTTAGACTATGATTAGGCAAATAGCAACAGGAAACAATGAGAACCAAATGGCAAATTCTCACAAATCTTTCTTTAACTCAGCTATGGCATGCAGTGCCCTGCAGCTAATAATAATAACAAAGAAATAAATGAAGACTTGCAACCCTGCTGCTCTTTACTCTGTCCTCTGTCTACACCCCATTTTTGAGTCCCTGGGAGAGAGGTGGCTGGCTGTCAGTGCTAATCCTATCTAGTTGGTGAAAACATAGAAATTAACTTAAGCTCATATACCTCACTGTGAGTTCCTTAGGGCAGGGATTGGATCCCATGGGTGCTGTGACTCTTCAGACACAGAGCAAGGCTGAACTTATGTTAGTTGCCCAAGGAACAGCATTAGGCTGCCTCCATATGTTTCTATCAAATATGTACAGTTCTGCTAAGTCCTACCATGAAGTAGACTTAAAAAAAAATGGTGTTATAAACACACAACTCTGGACCTTCCACAATACATGTAGTTCTTTCATTATTCTCTCCTCTCCAGTTCTTCCATGTTGAGTTTTGAGGGGACAATGAAATATCTTGATTTTCAAGTACTGCAAGAAAACAGAAAGATTTGTACGAGAAACAATTATGGCACTATAAAGTATCTAATCAGAACATTTTATTTTTCTTACTTTATCTTTAATATTTTTGTTTTTGGAATTAATGAACAAAACAATTTTAATAGTATTAACGGTCCATGGGAGGCAATGAAATATAGTGAGGAAAAAAGCCAGGAATCATTCACAGTCAGCCAGTATTTATTGAATTCTATTACATGTCAGGTTGTGCTTAGCTTTGGCAGTACTGAAGTGAATAAAATAAAGTTAGCCTTGGCCTTCATAGAGTAGATAATTTAGAGGAGGAGATGGGCAAAAATGTCAACCCATCAAGAACCAAAGAATACATAAGTAGACAAATATCTTAATTTCTTAGAGGGAAGAAAACAAGGTGCTGAAGGTTAGAGAGTAGGGTAAGGGCTGCAGAGGGAAAGATGGGAGGAAACAATCCCTAGGTAATGCAAATAAGACCAAAGTGAGGCACAAAATGGACATGGGGGTACATGTTTGCAATCCCAGTTACTCAGGAGGCAGAGGAAGGAGGATCACAAGTTCAAGGTCAGCATAGGCAAAGTTAGTGAGACCCTACCTCAAAACCAAAATACAAATAAAAAGGCTGGAGGCATGGCTCAAGAAGTGGTACAGCATTTGCCTAGAATGCACAAGGACCTGGGTTCAGTGCCAGTACTGAAAAATAAGGAAGAAAAAGAAGGGAAGTCCAGACCCTGGAGATGACTGCTCCAGACCAATGTTTCACAGAAGCAAAAACTTTAAGGTGGGAAAGAATTTGCAGGGTAGATTTAGGATTGAATATAAACATGGTCACTTAAGAGCACAGCAGGCACATTCTTTTACCTTGGACTCTTACTTTCACATTTGTAAAATCAAGATATTGCCTATGTTGAAAACTGAGGCAAACTTTAAAGCTCTCTGTGGCAAAGTGCCCAAGACTGCAGGCCTTCATAAAATGATGTTTCCCTTTTCTGACAACATTTTATAACTTTTTAAATGAATCCCTTACAAAAGTCAAACAATAAAAGCAACAAGAAAATATCAACACTTTCCAAGTATAAGTGTCACTTCATTCCATGTAGCACTTACTATTAAAAAGATAGAAAAAAAAGAAAAGGAAAAACTGATAGAAGGGTTCAGCTGGACCCTAACAACTGTGAAGGTCACAGATTACCATACATATTTTCTAAATCCAAGTGTATTTCAGTGACTGCAAAAAATCAAGATTGAAATGTAACAGATTGAATTGTTTACTTGGTGAATTTTAAGCAATTGATTAGTATGTATTTAATTGGCTTTTCAGCCTGAATTAATTTAATCTTTTGTACATTAAACAAACTCATAAAAGACTTCGCAATGCAGTAGAATTGCCACCAAGGTTATGTTACTATCTATAGACATTTTGCATTTTAGAAGCCCTACAAAAACATGTTCCTGTTTATATGACCTTTCATGAATTGAAATTCCAGTTGAGTTTTGTAACCAATTGTAATGCTTGTTTTCTCAGGAAGCAAGTTACCTTCCCTTTCTTGGAGCAAGAACACTTGATTCATTAAACAATTAGAGCAAGTTAAGTCCTGAGAAAACCCAGTTCACCCAAATGTTTTCCTCTATGCCCAAAAACACAGCCATAAAATGATAAATAATAAGGTATTCTCAGGGATTGGCATTCATATAACCTCTGTTTTCTGCCGCAGAATAAGTGGGTGTATCTGAGCACCATTTAGAACACACACACACACACACCCTCCCTCAGTTGGCACCAACTAGAACCCATGTGGTGGGCTTCCTTAATTGCATAAACACTTGAGGTGGAAAGTCGGGTCTGGATTCACAGTGACCTAGATTTCTGGGATGTGGAAAAGATATGCTTTTTCCTAGGAACTATCTGCTCTGTCTTGAATGTGAACTGTAGGTAGCTGCTTTGTCCTGCAGATGCTACTGAGATCTCTGGTTAGCCACATTGAAGTGGTTTGAAAGAGCCAGTGAGGAATATGTCATCTTCCATATAACTTTGTAGAGAGGAGGAAAGAATGGTTAGGTGCTAAAACTAGAAGTTTGCTTAATGGGAGAGAATGGAAATCCAGTAGAAACCCACATTGTGATTAATAGCTGCAGACAAGATTTGTCTGAAAGTATTTTCAGTGTTCTCACTGAGGCTTCTGCAAGGCCCCACATCAGGTGGATGATGTGTCTTCTCATGGTCCCCACTGGCTCTGACTTCCTGTTTCTACTCAGTACACTAGAGCACAGTGCTGCTGAGTTTGCTCCAATTTCTCTCTACACTGTCAAATACAGAACATGCTAGGCTTGCCTGCCGGAAAATGGACCCCATGGATTGTAGTGCAATCCACGTTACCTCAGCCTAGGTAACCAAAGTATTTCTGCATTGGTGTACAGCCAGACCACACCAGGAAACCTTGAGCAAGCCTAGCTAAGTCCACCAGTACTGCCTGATGGGCCCAGATATGTAAGCAATAGACACTCATCATTTGTCACTGAGATTTTGTGATTGTCATCTCACATCATACTTTGACGATAGATAAGGCACACCATCCTGAAGGGAACTTTTGCTCTCTTGAATTTATCTGCCTTTTTATTCTTTTTTCTTCACTATTAGCATATTATTGTTGTACATGGAGTTATGTAAGTGCTTACAACATATATTAACTTCATTTATCCCTTCCATTTTTCTCTTTTATTCCTCCTTTCCTCCTCCCTTCTTAGAAGAAATTCAATAGATTTCATTGCTCTATTTTCATACATTAATACAAAATACTTCCATCACATTTGTATTCCTTCACCCTTTCCTTATGCCTTCACTCCTTCCACTGGTACCCATCTCCAGACTGGAACTGTTTTAACTTCTTGTTCTTCAATATTTTAGAAAAAGATGTTTTTGTTAGTGTATGGGGTTTCATTGTGACATTTCTGAATATATATGTATTACACACCAAATTGATTTGTGCCCTTTTTCACTTTCTCTTGCCTTACCCATGTTTTTTCTAGCATGGTTTTAGCATGTTTCTTTGTTTTCCCACCTCTCAGCCATTTTTATTAAGATTAATTTGTTAATGCTAAATAATAGCTTCTTCTGAAACTCTTTTTTACTCTTCTGATACTTTTTTTTTTGTTTTTCTGTTTATTTAAATCAGAAGCAAATTGCTTGTGTGGTGGTCATCTGGAGAATTAGACAAGGGGACTCCTCCATAAAGTGTGAGTCATAGCAGGAGGTTCATCTGAAGATGTCCTAAATATCCTCCTAAGTTTGGATAGCAAGAGAATGGTAAAGGGGAGGGCATAGTCTGCAGAAAGTGAGAAGAAATTTGTCTGACTATGCTTTATTAGAAGGGAAAACATCATTAGTAGTATATCCCACATATGCCCTCCTGACATCCATTCCCAAACTACGGGGTATTATACTTTTAAAGATATATGTCCTATATCTTCAAAAAAATTGTACAACCCTGATGTAGGTTTTGTTTTTTATATTTTTTTATAAACATGATACGTTGCCCAGTGTGCCCTGAATAAATTAGGCCCTAGATCAATGTGTATTAATAATGGTGAAGAAAGTAAGAGGCTAAAGGAAGAAGAGAGGTTATATAAAAAGTCTAATTAGTTTTCAACTATCAAATTTTTATATTAAGCTGGAAAGATATAGTCTAGATGTAAAAGGAATGAATTTGAGTAAAATTCCTGTAAACCATCCTTCTTAGAAAGTAAACATAAATGTGGAATGTACAAGTCAAAATGACTATCAGATTACAAACCAGAGACTTTGAAACTACCAAAGTCAAGAAGTACAGATTCAACAACCTACTTATCATTAAGTCACTGAAGAATATAATCTATTGAAATAAGCAGTAGTTCCATATGCCTAAGACAGAAAACTTGTTGGAAGGCAGCTGTTGACATGAAAATCATTTCTTAATATTAAATTCACTTTTAATAACTCTGACAGAATATAACATAAAAAACAGTAAATGTTGTAACAACATATGTGAAAATATCAAGTCTGAAATTCACTTTATTTAGAACACTCATTCTTTGCCTTGGACTGGAAATTTCCACTGACTGCTACCTACATTCATCAGGAATTTACACAATTTCTTTAGGCTCAGAATAAAATTTAGCTATACATTCAAAGAATCTTTTAAAAATACCTTAATGTTTTCTTAATACAAAAGGAATGTATACTTACAATGGTGCATAATGGTGTATACTTACATAATAGTATAAATGGTATATTTTAAATTCTCAGCACCTGTACACAAAAGTTTGATGTTTGACATTTTATATGGCTACCATAATACCTGAGAATATATGGCCCTTGAAATCATGACAAAAGAAATTTTTTGAGCATGTAAATGGCTGTTGAGAAGTGCATTTTAGCATAAAGACAAGGAAAAGGAACACACTATCTCCTCTAAACTCTCAACCTTGTAATTTTACCTTCTTGTTTATGTTTCTTGCAATACCAAGAATGGAAGCTCAAACATGGCTGCATCTTTGTTGCTACTCTTCCCACTGAGAGGTGGAGTCTAGTTCCTCTTTTTTGACATCTGGCCTGGCTTCAGAGACTTGATTAACTAATGGAACATGGTGGGAGAGACTTTCTGGGACTTGTGAGACTTTCTAGCCTTGTGTCTTTTATCTGGACCTGCCAGAATGTCTGAGCTGTCCCATAAGAACTCTGACTAACCTGAGCCTCTCCTGCTGGAGGTTGCAGTCTACAGTTTCCAGTGAGTCCCATCTTCAAGCTTCCATAATGCAGTGCTGTACATGTGAATGAAGCTGTCTTGCACTTTCCAAAGCAATCCATTTGCCAGCAGACTACCAATGAGTAGCTACAGTCCGTGCTGTGAGAAACAGAGTAACCCAGCTAAATTCTTGGTCCACAAAACAGATGACTGTATGAAAATGATTGTTTTGTTAACACTGTGTTTTGGAAAACAGCATCGATGATCTTTTCCTTAACAGCAAATAATCCAAATGCTTAGTTACTTAAAGCAATCACAAGTAACACTATCTTTCCAGGATTTTATGGACAGGAAGCTGAACAGGGAACAGTAGGACTGGTTTGTGTCTGTTCCACAATATCCTGAGCCTCAGCTGCTAACACTTGAAGTTGAAGTTGAAGTTGATGGCTTCAGGCTTCAATCATATGGAGATATTTTTGCTTTCATGTTAAGGCGTCGATGCTGGACTACTGGCTGGAGTGAAGACCTACACATATAGTCTTCTATGTGGTCTTTCCACATGGACTAATTTGAGTTTTCTCAGAGTCTCATGCCAAATTCCAAGACAGTGAATGTCATACTTCCTTTTATGACTTACTGGAGAAAATGTCAACATTACATTGTATTGAGAGCATACTGGGTGGGCAGAGGGTTAAGACATCTTAGCAAATACACACCAACACAGGTGTTTTACTTATGCATGACTGCATAGCCAGGATGCCAACTCAGGTTGCAAAAGCAACAAGCAATTTTTAGGGGTATGAGTTTCATGAGGACAGAGAGTTCTCTCTTTCATTTCTTTTCTTTCCATTTTTGAGTCTCAAGAGCTAGACTAGTGACTGGAACATAGTTATTATAAATAAATATTTATGGAATTGCTAAATGAGTAAACAGTAAGGGCTGTAACATTCCAGGACATAAAACTCAGTCCATATGTGATTTTACAGCACTCTTCCTGCTTGGTAGCAACCTGAAAAGAAATTTTTTTAAATGCCTGTTTAAATTGAAATGGCAGCCTTCCAGGGTAACAGGAACTAGAAAACTAATCAAAACCAGTAAACTCTTAGAGAATGTTAGTTTGCATCACAAGACTAGCTTCTGAATTTCCTCCCTTAGGTGCATTTCAAAGGCAGAATTCTAGATGACTGTACTGCAGGGACAAGAAGAAGAGGGTGCCCAGAGGTACTAATATTTGCCAAATATCTAGGTTTTCCTTGTTGTGATAGGCTCTTTTTGGCTCAAAGTCATTCCCTTCCTCTCAGTTAATGAGGTTTGAGAAATATCAGTTCTGTTGTCAGAAAACACATGAAGGCAGAAGGGAAAATAGGGCGAACTCGAAAATTGGAGTCCAAGCATTAATAAAGCAAAGGTTAAGAAAAATTAGAAAAGGTCCATGTTCTATATTCCTTTAAGAATATAGCACGAACATGGATGAAAACAAAGGGGAACAAAAAGTCTCATCGTTAAGTAATTCAGAAATGTTCTCCAGGAACACACTGGTTAGGAATGGGGTTGATGAAACTATCATTTATTGAACACCAACTAGGCCCATGTTGGTGCTTTCATTGCAGAAACTGTGGAAGAAAATGAATGTCTGCCAGTTTTTGTTGGTAGACTTGAAGTAATTTGTTACACAGCAATGCATAACTGATGCCCACACTACTCTAACTCAACCTTCTCTCTCATCTGCTTTTAAATATTTGTTAGTTTGACATTAATATTTTAACATTTTCAAAACTTATAACCTTGGATTTAGTATTGTTGTCATAATATCCACATTCTAAACCTTA